>NC_056739.1:345424820-345432320 GCF_019279795.1 Protopterus annectens
ATGGAAATGTTAATGGAAAAATTAAATATGCAAAGTTTAGAAGTACATAAGGCTCAATTACTAACAAAATAGGAAAAGAGGACATAAAATGGCCATGTATAACCAATCTGCAGGAAAGTCTGCAGGAATAGATGGTATTCCTGTGGAAGTCAGGAGGGAAAAACTGAAAGATCTGGAAGGTTTTGTTTAACAGTATTTTAAGAGGAGGAGAAGCACCATCATCCTGGAAGAAGGATGTGATAACTATTATACTTAGATGGTAAAGATCCATCAGATCCAGCTTTATACAGGCCCATTTCAATACTAAACCAAGATTATAAAGTGTTTATGTCTATAATGGCTAAAAGAATGGCAAAAGTGATAACAAAATTGATAGATATGGATCACTGTGGTTTTGTGAAGGGGAGCTAAACATTTGACAAAATTAACAAAACATTGATGACCCAGGGGGAAGCAGAATGTAAGAAAATACAACTGTTGTTGGTGGGTCTTGATCCAGAGAAAATATTTGACAAGAGTAGACTGGGACGGCATGAACAAGGTAATGGAAGCACTTGCTTTCCCTGCTACAACTACAAGGTTGATTCTGAGTACACACACAAATTATATATATATATATATATATATATATATATATATATATATATATATATATATATATATATTTTCTATATGACAAAAGCAGAAAGGAACATTACAATGTTGTGGAACATTTTAAGACAGTTTCAGATCTCAGGATACAAAAATTAAGCTAAATGAAAAGCAATTGTGATGGAACTATGTACCCACACAAACTGGTCCACCAATATCCATATTTATGAGGACATGATAAAACGAAGTATTTAAGAGTGCGGATTAAAAATGACTGCCTGGACAGCTAAGTGTATGTGGGAAGAGACTAAACAGAAGATAATCCAAAAATTGAGAAACTGGAAGCTTTGTTATATAGATATAAATACTAAGATACAAGCCATTAAAATGTTTTTAGTCCCTTTAGTCATACACAGGTCAGGCATTTTAATCAACCAGAGAAGCTGTGGATAGCAATTAAAAAGAGTTAAAGGATTTTATCTGAGAAGGAAAAACAACAAGGGTCACATGGGATAAACTGATTCTTCCAGTAGAACAAGGCAGGCTTGGATTACCCAATTTGAGGGGGGTATTTTAGAACGACACAGTTAAGGCTCTTATAGCATAAGCAGAAAACTAATTCAAAGTGGAAAGGAATGATGATCATACAAGGAGGAAGTTAAAAAATGCTGAGAGATTTTGGATGCAAACTCTTAAGGAGAACAAAAATCATACAGAGTATTATACATAGAATAGCAGGGAATATTCTAAGAACTAAACTAGCAAGATAATGGAGAAGACATTTTGCTGATAGGGATGACTGTGGTTAGGGATACAGATCATAGGCAAGAGGGGCTGGAATTTATTGGAGAAAATTGGCAAAGGAACAAAGGAATTGGGAGAAAATAATTAGAAAGGGAAAGGTAAAAATGTGAGACGCCAAGAATTTATTTGGACTTCAGGTTAGAGATTGCCTTTACTCTATCAATCCTTGAGAGGGAAAGCTAAGAGAAAGAAATAGGGGTATTCTAGATTCTGTTAAAATCTGTATCAGTGCTGGTCTTTCATTCAGAACAGAAGCTGCCGTTCAAAAAGGAATAATTAGTAACGCATATAAAATACTGCAACACAATTATAAGACTCAAATCAGAGGAGCGTAAATGTATTGGGAAAGAGAGACTGGATAAGCAATTCACAGAGACAATGGAGGGATATATGTATATCTCCCAAAAATGCAACTAAGTCTAGAAGATTCATGATCTTTGCCTGAAGTGTTTACATTTCAAAGAAGTTTAATTTTTATAAACAAAATTTGTAGCTGCACTAAAACTCACGTAGAATAGAAACAAAACGAATTTAGTCACAGTTGATTCCACTATTCAGCTAGCTGTGTATGTAATACATTAGATAATGCCTTCATAAAAATTTATTTTTGAAGGTTTTATTTATTTTACATTTGTTGACTGGGATTGTCCGACTGGATACATGTCCATTTTCAGCGGAGGCCCAGGGAGAAAAGCTCCAAAGTAGCCAGTCAAAAATATAACTATGTAGACATAATTACAGGCAAGTTATTTACAGAGGATACATGAAAAAACATGAGATGGGCAAGTTCACAGGTATAGTTATCCCTGGTTTAAGTCAGGGGAATACATTGACAGTAGGCAGGAAGTAATATATTATATACATTGATGAGGAGGGGTTAACCAGGCTCGTTACAGTGGCAAAGCCAGTTTAGTGCCAGATGTCGTCAGAGTTTGGTTTTAAATTGGCAAAGGGAGGAGAGAAGTAATGTCAGCTGGAAAGAGATTCCAAACTCTCCCTACAGAGTTTGCAAAGAGGGCATCCCCAACTGTATTGTTAATTTTGATTGTCTGAATTAGTAATTTGTTTGAGGATCTAAGCAGTTTGATTGTTACAAGGGGTGATAATATTCTTTAGGGATGATGTATTATCTGGATTAGAGAGAATGTTTTTAGCTGTAGTCAGAAGGTTGTATTGGATTAGACTGGGATGTTCTAGCCACCCATCTCTTTGAAGTTAATACAGTGGTGTGTCCTAAGTGGCAGGCCAGTGGCAAACCTGGCAATGTGATTGTAACAGGATGCCAATCTATTTAGGACAGACTTGTTTAGATTAGAGAAAAGGGGGGAGTCATATAGAAGTGTTGAGATTAGGTGGGTGCGGGCTATGGCAATCCTGGCTGGAGGGGTAGGAAGGCTTTTATTCTGTAGGTGAGGGCTATGGCAATTCTGGATGGAGGGGTAGGAAGGCTTTTATTCTGTGAAGTGATCATAGTTTTTATTATTTATGTTCTTGATTGATTGACATGCAAGTCAAATGTTAGGTTATTATCAATAATGACTCCTAGTAGTTTTGTAGAGGGTCGGGGGAGATAGCAGTGCCATCCTTCACATTAATGTTAAAGGTAAAAGCAGCAGACCTTTGTGTAGGTGAGAAAAACAAAACAGCATTTTGTTTTTATTTGGGATTTAATAACAGGCGACGTTCAGAGAGCCAGTTTTCTATGGTATTAAAGGTGGGCTGGGTAGCAGATCTCAGTTCCAAAGGAGATGTAGCAGAGCAAAGAGTGGAGTCATCAGCGCATTAGATACAGTCGACATTTGGGATGACAGTGTACAAGTCATTAATAAAGATGGAAAACAGTAGAGGCCCTAATATTGAGCCTTGTAGCACTCCAAGGGTGTTTGGTAGAAGGTTATTGAGCTTGCCTTTCCAGCTTGCTGCCTCCCACTGAGGTAGGATTTAAACCACAGCAGGGCTTTGGAATCTAGATAGGTTCAGGGTGTGTAACAAAAGTTGTTGATCAACCATATCGAATGCCTTGGAAAGATCCAAGAAGAGGGCAGAAAAGATACAACTGTTACGGTTGTTGTTTATGGTATTGGTGAAAGCTAGGAGGGCCAAGCTTGTGCTGTGGTTGGAATTCATGTTGGGTTTTGGCCATGAGGCGATTTTGGGTTAGGTGGTGCTTGAGTTGTGTACACATTTTTCCATTATTTTTTGCCAGTAGGGAAAGTATAGCAATTGGTCTATGGTTGGAGAAATCCTTGGAGGATCTTCCTTTATGTAATGGGATTACATAGGCTGTTTTCCATAAGGTGGGAATTTTTTGCCTCCGTTATGGTCCGATTAATTAGGATCAATATAGGATAGGCAATGGCATCAGCTGATTTTTGGAGGTACTCAGCGGGGAGTTGGTCAGCGTAGAGTGTGGTGGGTTTTAATTTTTTGAGGAGAGAGTGAATGAGTGATGTGGGCACTGGTTGGAGACTGAGGGTTGGTTTACAGGGGAGTATTACCAGGGCGGGGGAGCTAGGAGGCAGTTGGCTAGCTAGGGTTTGTATTGTTTCAGTAAAGAAAGGGTTAAAAAGCAGTACAAGACATCCTGAAGAGATTTATCAATGGTAGCAGCGTGGATGGGGGGGGGGGGGGGTTCTAGGGTGAAGTAGATTGTTCAGACGTGCCCAGAACTTGAGGATTGTTCCAGTTAAATGTCTGTAAATTATGATAGTTTTTTTGTCTGTTAGAATGGATTTTTTAGTTTCATTCCTAGCTTGCCTGTATTCAACATGATCACGGGGGTCTTTAGTGGAGTGCATAGGGCCCACAGTTTGTTTCTGCTATTGATTTTTTGTCTGGTCTCTTTAGTAAGCCATGGTGCAGTTTTAGCTTTTGTTCGCTTTGAGAGGGCAGGAGCATGCAGATCTAGGATTTCAAAAAATTTATTGTTGAAATATGCAACTGCCTCCTCCAGGGGAAGTGTTTTAGCATAGACCAATTATAGGAGATAAGTTCCTGTTGGAATTTGCCAGGATGAAAGTCTTGATAGTTTCTGACTTGCCCGATTATGGGAATTTGTGGGATAACTGCTTTTTGCTTAATGATGTAAGTGAGGAGGTGGTTACTTAGGTCACGAGGAAGGGTACCCACAGAGTACAGCTGGGGGTTGCTATTTACAAGAACCCAGTAGAGTATAATTTCTTTTTGGATAGGTTTACCTAGCCTGGTTGGGGTAGTTATGATTTGTGTGAAAGTATGCAGGCTAATATGGGTAGAGGGGGATTGTGAGAAACAGGTGCTCCAGTCTATGTTAAAGTCACCAAGCAGTAGAGTTTCTTGGGGGTAGTGACATGATAGACATACTTGAAGTCACCCTCCACTAGCTATGTTGTTGCCTGGGGGGATATACATACAGATGTTAAGCTGTAATCTTGTGGCAAGAATTTCAGAGTTGTTGATCTGAGATGGTTGGTTAACCATACTGGTCACATTTAACCCAGATTTGTGAAAGTATAGCTACCCCACCACCCTTCCTGGAAACACGGTCCACCCTGTGTATATTATACCCAGGAGGTAACGCCTCATCAGTTGTGTGAGGTTTTAACCAGGTCTCTATTTGATAGACATAGTATTTCAGGGGAGTGGACAGCCAGGAGAGCATGCAGTGTATGTAACTAATTATTAATGCTCCTAATATTGAGGTGACAGGCCAGGAGAGAGTTTGTTGATCTACTGATTCTAGTTTGATAGCTTAGGTTACAATTGGAGGGGGTGTATTTATCAGAGGTGGATGGGGCCGGGGTTAAGGTGAATGTCACCACCGAGTATAAGGCTGGGTTTCTACTTCGTAATAAGCCTCAGAAGGTTATTGAACAGTTTGTAGTATTGTCTTGATCTAGGACTGGGGTGTCTTGCGTTGGTATGCTGAAAGTGAGCAAGGGGCTGAGTTGTTCCCTTTTTCATGGGCATGGCTGAAGGTGGGATGCTTTTTCTCTGGAGTGATAGTATGGTCTTTAGGGTATTGATAATCTATAAAGCATTTAGTTTTCGTACAGGGTGAGTACATATGAGCCTAGTATTGGAACATTATGAGAGAGGGAGAAAGGTGGTTGGGACCAGTTGACTGACACTGTAGTACAGGAACCGATGACAAATTTAGGTAAATTAGAGTGGGAGGAGGGAGTATGGAAGTGAGAGATGATAGGATGAACAGGGTAGAAACAGATTGGGGGTGAAAGCCGATAGGGTATTGCAGACTGCAAGTGTTTATTTACATGTAGGTAGTTTTATGGAAGTTCTTTAAGCCAAGTTTACACCAAGTGTATATTTTGCTGTACTTTCAAACTGAATGCAACACTAGGTTGTAGGCTAGAGTTAGACTAATTGGTACACTTGCAAAGGGTTTGTAAACTACAGGTTATGGGGCAGAGTACAATTTTTAGGGCCAACAGCTTTAGACCCAGGTCAGCAGCTTAGAGGATATAAAATTACCATGCACTTTAAGATATTAACCTTAGCCAGTTGAAGGACTGCCTTCTGGTGAATAGTTTGTGGATACTGGTTTTCAGGGTAGCCTTCTTCAGTTAGGAGATTCTTTTAGTAAGTGAGTTAGAGGGAGTCTACCTTCAGTTTCTCATACCTCAAAAGTTCCAGCTCTTCCAGACAAAGTTGGCTTAGCACCTTCTTCCTAACTTGAGTTGGTTAAAATGCTGCTGAAGTAACACTGCTGCCACCATCTTGATATGCAGCATCCTTAGTGTTTATACCCTGTTCCATTTCAGGAGACAGCAAAATTAAAAACCGGTTCGGGTGTCCGTAATAATGATGATATGATGCAGTTGACAGTGAAGGTGCAGGACTTAGGAACCATAAAAACTCCAGCAGGGTATAATACAAACATCAGTCTTCGAGACTTCCCATACTCTGGAACAAACTACCTATCTATATCAAACAAAGCTCCTAATTAGCACTCCAAGAAAAATCTTGATGATTGGATGGGAGATAGGAAATTCACCCCTGGGATCACTTCTGTGGCTCTGCATGACAGGGAAACAGGAAAATAATTTTCTTGGGTGGCAAAAGCCAAGGTACCGTTTGGCTAGGCTTATAAAGGCCCTAGGGCCAATAGCCTAGTACCTACCTATGAACTACTCCTTGCTGTTACAGCCGATACAATAAGTCCTGCTGGCATCACTATACAGCATGGCTTATTGCAATGTGAAGTACTGACAGCAGCAACTCTGTTAAAACCTCCAACCTGTCATAAGAATCATAGTAATTCATAATCCTTCATTATCTTTTTAAACATTTTTAAACTAGGATTTCTCTTCTCTATAGTAACATAGCTAATGAATATCATTGAAATAAAACAAAGATCTTAAGTGAATGTCTACCAGGGGGGAAAAATGTCTAGATTTAGAAGTGCTCTACATTAAACATGGGATCATGGCACAAAAACAGTACAGATATATTCAGCGCAGCAATAACTGAAGGTGCTGCCACAAGCAAGTAACTTCATTAAGAAATAAAATCCAAAATGGCTTCAAGTATACTATGGTGCCCAAATAAATAATAAAAATTGAAATGAAATAAGGCACCCAAGTTACACACTGGAGACTATACACAGTAACTTTATTACAAAAATGAGAACAGAGAGGTGAGCGCTTTCACAACTTAGCACTGCTTCATCAGACAATGTTAATGCAAATCATACTTGATTAAATACTTAGGCAATTAGTATGACATCAAAGCCTTAAAGCAGTATCATCCAATAAATACGAATAGGAAACAGTACCTCACTTAGACACCTGAGGCAGCCCTTAAACTCTCTCCAACTCTTATCCATCTACATAAGCCATATATATGTATATTATTTTAATTTAAAATAAAAAACATAAATGTAAAAATGTATATAAAAATATATGTACATAAACACACACACACACATATATATATATATATATATATATATATACACACACACACACACACACATGTATATATATATATCTATGCATACATGTCATAACAGTTACCACATAAAGCATCATAAAACATTAAAACCATGTACATTATTAATGCTTAAGAGGCCTTGCCTTAAGGCAGGGGAATTAATGAAGTGCAACC
>NC_056739.1:345437320-345487320 GCF_019279795.1 Protopterus annectens
TTGCACCATCTGCGAGTTGCCACTTAGATTTTTGACATAGCTAAAGAAGGCTTTGGGGTTATCTTTAGAGTCCTTGGCCATTTTTCTTTCGAAGTTAGCCTGGGATGATTTTATGAGGGACCTTAATTTCTTACCAATACGGATCAGAGATTTCTTTCCTTCTTGGGGTTTGCTTTTTTTCTGAACTAGTTTCCTCCTTTTGTTGTATAACCTGTTTATGGGCAGGGGTCCACCAGACTGGTTTCCTTCTCTTAGGGGAGTGAGTCTTGGCTTTGCTAGGGATGGCACGATTCATGCATCCTTTTAGGTGCTCAGAGTGCAATTGTGAAGGATTCTGCATCTTGGGCAGTGTTATCCTTTAGCGTGGGGGCTGTGAAACTTACCACCTGACTTAAGTAAGGTGAAGTTTGCTTTAGAAAAGTTTTTCACTGCAGTTTCCTTGGTTGGGGGTGGTGGTGGTGGGGTGTAGACATCCAGGGTGATTAGTTTATGGTCTGATCTAACCAGTGACTGGTTTACCTCCGGTATGGAGCACCTGTTGCCCATGTTGGTGACGACCAGGTCCAATATGTTGTAGCCTCGGGTAGGGGAGTTTACCAGCTGATCCACGGCATTTGAGTTGATAAATTCTAGGAAGCTCTAGAATGGGAGTTTGTACTCAAGTAGTTTTTCCAGTTAATGGTAGGGTAATTGAAATCTCCCAGATCAGGGTATTCAGTAGAACCTTCATGGTTTCTAGTGTCTCCAGAAAGGCGGAGTGGTGGTCCTGGGTCATGGAGTGTGATCTGTAGCAGGCCACAATTTGCATTGCAGATCTGCCCAATGTTAGTTGCACATGGATGATCTCAGAGGTATCATGCTGCACCACTAACCTGGAGGTGTGGGCATCCTTGATGAATATGGATACCCCCCCTCCTTTTGCGTTTCGGTCTGTGTTCTGTGGCCGAAATGTGTGGTAGGAGTTGTAGCCCAGTAGTGCTGGAGTGCTCTCTGGAGCCTTGAACCAGGTTTCAGTTACTGGACAGATGTTAATGCTCTCCATACTTAGGAGTGCTTCGAGCACATGCATTTTGAGATTTTAAACTCCTGGCGTTGAGTAGCATAACCCTCAGTTTTTTTTTTACTTGTGCTGTTTGAATTTTGAGCCTTGCCTAAAAAAGGCACTATGAGGGCAGCAAGAGCCTTGGCCAGTATTCGAAAGCCAAGGGGTTACAGGTGCAAGCAGTCTTTTGCGAAGCAACGCGGCTTGTTGAGCATGTCATCCCAGGCTGACAGACACTGGATCCCCTTTGAATGACACCAGAAGCTTAGCCAATTGTTGAAACTGATCATTTTTTCTTTATACCGTAGTATCATTCTTGGTGAGGGCAGGATCATGCCTGCCTGGACTACATGATCAGAGAGCTCTTCCGTGTCTCTTTTCATGTAGTCCAGGGAGGTACAGGCTCAGGTCGTTCACACCAACATAAACAATAACAAGAGTCATATTTGTACTTGTTCTGGAGTGACCTGATTGCTCGTGTTGTGTGGCGGATTCTGTCTCCTGACAGGCAGCTAACAGTAACCTTCTGCTTGTCCAGCCTAGTGAGAGTGGGACATCAGTGTGCCTGACTACTGAGTCACCTATTATTAGTGTGCTAGGTATGTTATTTTGCCTTAAGGGCTGTGATTGTGTGGCACATTGATTTTGATTTTGTGTTTTATGTGTTGTCTGGTTTGTGACGGGGGGTGCAGATTTTGTGGGCGTCTGCTTTGGAGCTCTCAGATGCTTTTGCAGGTTTTTATTTAGAGCCTCAGAGTATGATTTTGTGTATTTATGTGTATCTTTTGACAGTGCTGGTTTAGTAGGTCTGTGTTGGGCTGGAGGTGTGATGCAAGTGTTAACCTTCTCCTCATGACAGTCTGTTCCAGTCTTGGGTGGAGATACCTTAGCCTCCAGTTTGGCTGTATAATTGCATCTCTCACATACGTTAGTGTTTTGTGGTAGGAGGAGAGGGCTGTCTGTGTACATGAGGCCGCTGTAACATTGCCTCAGGATACCCAGATTCACCAGCTGGACTGGAGAGTACACCTGAAGTTGTCCTTTGGACATGCCTGACTAGTAGGGTGAGCTGCTTAGTCGCTTGGATGGTGAGGGGTGTATAAATAGCCTTGCCCTGCTGGGCAGTCAAGTGTCTGGGTATATTAGTGCTTGCTATTGGGTCTGAGCAAGTGCTGGACTGTAGGATGCTTTTTGAGTGCTTAGGCTGAGAGTTAGACTAGCTTCAAGTGAAAAACTGAAGGAGACAGAGAAGCCAGGAATAATTTAACCCTAGCTAACCGGTGCTGCCCAGTGCACAAAACTATGCAATACGTTTTTTAAACTACTAACTTCTGAGCTGGAACTACTCCTCCAGGGACAGATGGCTGCTCAAAGTTCCCCTCGCTCACAGGTAAACAGAGAAACTTCCCTCTATCCAAGTAAGGTATGGGCAAACTCAAACTTATAACACAGCCCTGAATTCAGCACTAGTCTGAAAACTGGACTATACTAGCTTAAAAGGTGGGAAACAAGAAATGTATTTATTTATGTATTTTTGAAAAGGTAAGGCAAAAACAGTAAAAAGTACACTTAAAACAGCTTTAAACGACTACAAGTGATCAGAAAAGGCTATCACACTTTAGTGTGTAGCCTACAACAGTTAAACAATTTAAACAAAAACAACTTTTTAAAAGTGCAGGCAGTCAAACAAGTACAATACGAGAAAAAAAAAAAGCTTTTAAATCACAGTAAGTGCCGGAAAATCAGCGTTTAGGTGGAAAACAGTTAAGTACAGCAGGTAAATACAGAAAACTGTTAATCCCTCCAAAGTCTCTCTTTTAAGCTAGAAGGCTTATATCACTTTAAGGCTTTCTAGTGCTTTCCAGTAGGTTAGTTACAGGAAAGATGGGAAACAAGCGCAGATGTGGTCTTTTAAACCAGAAAGTTTAAAGAGATGGACAGCTTCCCGAATGGTCAATAAGCTACAATTCCTGGGCCAAGAACCACTCCTCTTGTGGTAGACAGGCTACCTAGTACTTACCACTCCCACTAAGCTAGAAGGCTGCACTCCAACAGAAGGGCTTGGGGGGCTCAAAAGCCTGCGTTTGCACTTGTTCCCCACCTTTTCTGTAACTAGTGTAGTCCAGGTACAGATTTGCTGTGTCCAGGACTGTTTGTAAGCTTCTAAGCCAGCAAGTTGAAAGAGATGGAAAACTGCCTAAACTGCCAATAAACTACAATTTATGGACCAAAACCCACTTCTCATGGTAGATGAGCTAGAAGGCTTCCCTCCAACACAGAAAGGCTTGGGGGGCTCAGAAGCTTACAAAGAGTCCTGAATAAAGCAAATCTGTACCTAGTCTAGACTAGTAACAAGAAGGGCAGGAAACGAGCACAAACACAGGCTTTTGAATCAGAAGGTTGAAAGAGATGGAAGAGCTTCCCAAACGGCCAATAAACTATCACTTCTGGGCCAGAAACCACTCCTGTGGTAGATAGGTTACAAAGCTTCCCTCCAAGACAGAAAGGCTTGGGAGGCTCAGGAGCTAACAAACAGTCCTGGATACAGCAAGTCTGTATCTGGACTAGATAAGTTACAGGAAAGGCAGAAAACAAGCTAGGGATTTTTTTTTTTTTTTTTTTTAACAGAAAAGCAGCTAAAACAGCAATAAATACAATTCAAATGCAGTGCAGGCTAGCACACATATATCAATATTACAGCAGATACAGTTTAATTAAATGCAATTAAATTAACAAATGACTAGTGCAGAAGGCATTAAATTAGAAGGCTACTAACAAGCAGTAATAAGTGCAGAGTAAGAACAACTAAACAGATAGAACGCAGAACAGCAGCTAAGACAGTCACAGGTAAGAGCAGCTGAATATATATATATATTTTTTTTTTTTTTGAGGGAGGGAACACAGCAGGATTAAGAGGCTAAAGGGATTGTCCTTCTCAAATGCTCTGTTTGTACACAGTAGGAGTGCCTATGATCTCACTGCACTCAGTTGTGAGCAAATGAGATGGGCCCAGAAGGAGTATATCCTTTTCCTTAGTGTAGTGCGATCCTGGAGTTAGACCATTTAGTTGCGGGGGGTTTAGTGCACAATGAAAAAAAAAAGAACTGCACAATATAAAACCAAAGTGCACTTTCGCAAAAGCCGATTCACCAAATCGGGGGGGGGGGGGGCACTATTTTGCAGGGGGGGCAAGTCCTGCTGCCACCACCCCCCTACTTAAATATGCCAACTCTGTATATCCATTTCCCCACTGTAGTGCAATATTTCCTTATCCCCACTGTAATGTGCTTCGGTGACTCTGCTTTTGCAAAAAGTACTTTTGATGCAGTTGTACTTTGTAGAACACCAGTGAAAATATGGAGCATTTTATATATATATATATATATATATATATATATATATATATATATATATATATATATATATATATAATTGAACGGATATATACAACAGTTAATACAATAGAATTATAACAATGTATGCTTATAAGAAAGGGAACATTTCATAAAATTTTGAATTGTAGTAATTAATATGAATATTAAAGGGAGATTTTAATTGTGAAAATTGTTAAAGTTATAAAATGTGGTAATTTTAAATTATTTGATATATAATCAAGGTATATACTAGGCAGAAACAGATTTTATCACACCATATATAGCCAATGGAGAGAGACTCAGGCTTTTCAGATCACTCAGCCATTTGGATAGAAATTAAAGTAAGGACTATATTAGATTGAGTAAAAAAATAAAATGGAGCATTTATGAAAAAAACAAGAACAAATCAAAGAATTAAGCAAAGATATTTTACAAGGTAAAAAAAGTTATCCTACTTGAATAACATAGTTAAAGAGAACAGTAAAATGAGACACAAGATGACATAGGAGAGGCAAGATCATCACAGGAACAAATTATGAATTTATCGTAAAGAAAATGTTTCAAGATAAGAGAAAAAGTACAGAAAAAACAAGAAACTGGAAATTGAGATTTCATTATATGAATTAGACAAGGTACATCACCATGTTAATTTACGGTCTTTTTCAGGATCAGATAGCAAAAGACACCAACTTTATAAAAAAATTATGGATTGGCAGAAAAATGCTTCTTGAAAGTTATGAATGAATGAGTGATTAAAGGAAGGTTTTACGTTAAGATTACTACAGTGTTGTACTTAAATTTATATGGGGAAAAAGGAGAGAAAGTAAATTGGAGACCTATAGTACTGAACACAGATAAGACTTTATGAAAGTATTTCATAAGGGAACGAGAATAGAAAGCATTACGGAAGACCGCATATAGAGTTTTACAAGGAAAAGGAAGCCAGGAATTATTCATAGCAAAGAAAAATGGCAGATGATATAAAGAGGAGGGTCCCCTTTGAATGGGCAACATTTCACAATGTCGACATTCATATGGCCAAGACCATATGATCGACATTTGAAAAGTCGACCATGGGGAACTGGCATCTCCCTACAGTGCGGAATATAAAAAAAATTCCACTTCTGCAGTGTAGTGCAAGCTCGGAGTTTGTATATTTAAGTTTGGGAGTGAGGGGGCAGAGTTATGTTCTACTTGTATGGTCGACATTTCAAATGTCGATCATATGGTCTCAGCGATACAAATTTCATCACTGTGGAATGTCGACCACATCAAGTAGACCCAAACAGGACTAATGAGACCAAGATCATGACAGGAGATTTAAATAAAATTATTGATATGTTGCAACATGAACTTTTATAGACAATTACAGAAAAGTATAACATTAGTATAAAAACCTTAAGAATGCATGTCATTCTCCATATAAAGAATTTTACTAAATAAATAGTTAAGCAAAGAAATAGACAGAAATAGTGGCATACATTAGAGATATCCTGTGAGTAGTATACGATTTGTATTATCTATGAAGGCATTAGTCAGATATAAAGTTGCGCATAAGAGATGCTACCTACACTACTGAAGGTATGAAAGTTGCAGTCTTATTTGTACAAATCATATACTAATTATAAGAAACAAAAGTCTGGATGAAGGATGTTAGTTATTACATACAGTGTTAAAACACAATAGGCATGACCTTAATTTAAAAAAGTAAAGGATTTAGTGATGTAGTACAGGATACAGTATAGGAATATCTTTCTTGATGAAACTCTGGCAGGAATAAGATTTGGGGGTAAAAGTGTAATTGAGAACAATGGAATATGGGATACTGGATGAAATAAAGCTCTGTTGTTTTTGGAACACATGCAAGCTATAATTTAATAAAAAGGTTAATTTGATTAATTCAGTTTTACTGGGAAATATTGCATATTAGCTAGTGTTTATATACTGCAAATAACATATAAAAAAGAAATAAGTATTTTTTTTTCTTTTATATGGGGTTCAAGGTTGCAATCCAGTTAAGAGAAGACTCTTGTACAGACATGTTTACGCTCCTCCTTTGAATTTGTATAAATTGCTTTTGATAAATGATACAAAGTTGATAGTAAATTTACTAAATTCCAAATAAAAGTAGTATTAGAATATGTTATAACTTTCAAACAAAAACATGTTTAAATGAAATAATGAGATGTCATGAAGAAAAAATCTTTTATAGAAAATAAAAATTGATGAAACAGAAAATGAGAGGCGAGTGTAGTAAAAAAATATCATGACACAACAGTATGTTAAACCTTGAGGTGCACTTGAAAATGAAAAAAAAAAGTATGAAAAGGTTGTTGTAATATAAAGTAGAATGTCAAGATTTTTTTTAATGGCGGTTGGTGATTAACAAATTACCAGTAAAGGGAAATATGCAACAAAAAAGTTTAGAAAGAGTTTGTACATATTGCAGTAAAGAAACTACAGAACATGTTTTCTGACAAATATACAAGAGTTGCAAAATTGTGGTAAAAATTGTGCAAAGAAAAATTCTTTAATATAGAGGAGGTAATTGAAATAAATATTGATAAGATTCTGTATGAATATTGTAGACAAAAATAGATTTTCTGTTGTGTGGACCATCTGGAATGAAAAGCTAAATAAAATCATGTTTAGCGGTAAATTAGATGGTGGTTGTGGAAAAATGAGTGGGGCTCAAATAAGGTTCAACATACTAGTGAATAGCAAAATATCCAAGATTGTATGACAGTAACAGAAAGAAAGTTTGTATACTGTATACATCAAGTACATAAAATATGCAAGTTTGTAAATAGTATTTACATAATATATATATATTGTTTTAATTAAATAATGCTACTCTTTTCAATAAGGGCAATGGGGGATCTTTTACATCCACCTGAGCTACCACCAACTCAAGCAGATGGAAGCTTGCTTTAATGTTTCATCCATAGGACGACACACAAGAGTGTAGCACCTCTCTCACGCTGCACTGTAGTATCAGCAAGCCATTTACCTGGCGCGGGAATAGAACACACAGCCTTCTGTCTGAAAGGAGCGTGTGCTACCTCTTGCTCCCATTACATACTAAACACCATCAATGAAAACAATGCCATGATGTAAAACTTAAAATAATTTAATTTTGCATATATTTACTCTGCAGTTTAAATTAAAAAATGGCATTTTAAAACCACAGCAATTTGTTTATTAAATTATGTATAGTGGTGCACTGATTAGCATTGTCACCTCACAGCAAGAGGTTCTCCTGTTCAGATCCTGCTAATGTGCCTTCTATATGAAGTTTGCATGTCCTACCTTTGTTTGTGAATGTTTTCTCCAGGCAATACAGGTTCCTCCCACATACCACAAACATGCAGTAGGTGGATTGGCGACTTTTAAACTGGCGTGTGTGTGTGTCTCGCTGCGTCTGTGAATTGCCAGTATGGAAAAACTTTCCTACCTTGTGTAGTAAACTCTATGTAAGGTGCTGGCTATCCACAGGTTCACTCCAGGAGTCACTTTAAACGTGAATGGAATGTATACTGACCCATTGCCCTATTGGTCATAGGACACAGACAACAACCTTGAAATAAAACAAGGAGTCACACACAGACGCATCATGAAGGGAAAACAGTCATAGTAATTTTGAATGGGTGCATATCAGTGTGTTGCACATTCACCATATTATTAGTGTATGTCATGGTATTACATGCTGTAGGAAGCAGAAAGCTCCATTGTTTGGTTTGTGACCTCCCACTATGCAAACATGCATAACAGATAAATTTAGTAAAAATAGATTCAATATGTATCCTCATAAAATAGATGCCGGATATATAGAGTGGTACTATATTTGAATATCAATACAAGGAAAACTAATAAAGATAAGTGTCATACTTGGTACAAGAAATGCATTAAAAATGGTGCAAATTGAGAGACAAGAGTGCCCTAGTGACTTTATTAATGGAGGCACATACAGACTAGCATAGTAGCTTGCAGATCCAAGGGGAGATGCTCTTGAGGAGCATTGCTCACGCTTCCAAAGTGTGTAGCTGGCTTGTACAACACAGAACAGTCACAAAAAGCATTTGCAGGAGGAAAAATGGCATTGTCCATTTACTCATCTGCAACATTCTGAGATGCAACACACTGAAAAGGTAAAGAAATATGTATATAAAAGTATAACAATTGCACATTAATGTCCAGCAGAGACAGCATCCCACCTGTGCCCCTGCTGGACAGGAGAAACAGCTGCGGACTTTGAGGGAACATGGGCCACATTCTTGGCTAGGCTTATAAGGGCTTCTGGGCCAATAGCAGAGTATCATCCTATGAGCATGTCAGTTTGATCAGAGGACATACGATTCAGGAAGCATAGTGACTGTGGCCTCCACAGGATGTACTCTTTACCATCCTGTAGGTGTCAACAAATATTTGCAAGCTTTTCTATCTCAGGGAGTTTGTGCCTTAGGAGCATTTGCTGGTACAGCCAAAAAGATTTTCTCCAAGCCAACAAGTGTTTAGTCAAACAGGAGTAAAGCTGATAAAAAATGGCAGCACAGATGCACATGTGCCTTTTTCCACTGCTTACATGCACTACATATTAGATAAGTAGAAACAGCTTAAGAGTAGGGAAGTTAAAGCATCTACGACAGTAAATGAAGAGTGCTTGATATGTGGCTTCCCTTTCAGTACTCTGGAAGGAAATATGAATGCTGAAAGGCCAGCCTTCTGAAAGAAAATGTTCCTCCACACATCGATTCAGGGTGCTAATCCAAGATGGATGGGGAAACATACAAGCTTACAACACACATATTCAACATGGTGAGGAGGAAAACTGCATCTCACTATATGAAGTCAGCAACATGACAAGTCAGCAAAGACCAACTGTGGTCATTTCATTATTTGACTTTGCCCTGTACTGTGCCCACTTAAACCCTGGCTATTTACAAGTGCACACTTCAGCTGCCTAAATCTCCCCAAATTCCATGATGAAATCCAGACACTTACCCAGACATTTACTTAAAAGATACTGAACCAATAAGTTTTATAAATGTACAGGATCAGTAGTCCCATCCATACAGCTATATAATGTGAGATATAAAAACAAACCCTCTGGATGGCCCGACAACAAATCTACAATAAAAAGGAAAACAAAACTTCTTGTCATACAGTACATCTAACACCCCCCCCCCCCCAAGTCAAAGAAAATATTAGCAATTTAACTTGAGAATTTCGACAGGATTATTAGCTACTAAGGCAGCCCATGAACTCCGGTTAGAATCTGAAGCCAATGACAGTTACAAACCCTTTAGTTACATCTAAAAACTAAAACACTCAGCAATGTTCTCAGGCCTGCTAAGTATTGCAAATATCCCAGCAAACTGATGTAGTTCAAATTTTACTCCTAAGACAACCAAACTCCTGTGATAAACATCTCCCATCATCACTGCAGAAAATGTACCAAAAGCACTGACCAAGGCTAAGTGTTTGTAACCTATCCGGGTGTTTGTCAAACAGCACCAAACACCTAAGAAACAAGACGGATGGCTAACCACATTTTACAGATGATTGCAGATTAGGAGTCACTGTTGACCCCTACAACATAGAAGTCCCAGAGAAGGAACATACAGCCATAAATACCTGATGTATTGAAAATGGGCTTATATTAAATGCTAAAAAAAGTAGTCATTGCTACCTTTGTCAGACAGACCATCCCCCAGCATACAGCATTGATAATTAGTACTTCAAAATGAAGATGAAGATGCTGTTAGAGACCTGGAAACCTAGAATTAAGATTCCCTTTCCTTGTACCACCATGTAGCAACAGTTGTCTGGAAATCCTTCTGATTGGTGGAGATGATCAAGAAGGGAGTATCATTCAGATAGAAAGAGGTGATTGGCCTCCTTGTTTTCAGCACTGTTTAGACCAATTATAGAATAGAAATACTCCTTTGGATAGACATCACTAGGCATATCAAACAGCTGGAAATACCGCAGAGGTTCCCAACAAAAATGAGGATAGGCTTGAAATCTCCAAGCTGCCAGAAAAGGCCAAAGGCACAATCCCCATTTTTCACATCTTGCAACGTTCTAACCATTGAAAAGCAGTTTCAGGTTCGGGTGTCAAACATACCTTTTCCCTTTTCTCAAGATCATGAGTGCAGTGGTGCAGCGGTCAGAATAATCACCTCACAGCAAGAGGTCACCCGGTTTGATCCTTGGGTAGGGTGCCTTCTGTGCTGAGTCTGCATGTCCTCCCTGCATTTTTGTGGTCTCCCACATTACAAAGACATGCCTGTTGAGCATTTCTCCCTGGGCCTCCACTGAAAATTGCCTTGTTCCAAGTTGGACTTCCCCAGTAAACAAATGATAAATAAAATAAAAATGAGAGTATGCAATGAAGCCAAATAGAGGAATAATTAAGTACGCAGAAAGTACCAAGCAAGTCCTTATCTGTTGCTTTGCTTGTGGACAGTCTGTTCTTAGACTTTTTTTTTTTTTTTATAACACACATCTTTATTAAATCATCACTTAAGACATTGGCAAATATACATTAACAGAAAGGAAATACATTAACATTTTTCCATTTACATACAATGTACAGTGCACATCCCTTTTCCTTCCTTGTAACCATCAGGCCAACATTACATAAACTACTGAATTCTGCCTTCCCTTTAACCTCAACCTCCTCCTGAACATTATTTTTCATGTACCGTTCCCACAAATCCCATTTATTTCTATGTATTTTTATTCCTTCCCTTTTCGGAAGATCCCGCTTCCAGTTCTTTTAAAAATATTCTGTACTTCAAATACATTTGGTTTAGACTTCGATTTGCAATTTATAGCAATTGCTTTTTCAGCAGCCAACAGAGTTAAACTTAATAAGGCATTACTATATCTTGGTGATTCAGATCCCTGTGCCCCAGCTCAAAAAGTTTTCTGTGATGAATTTTTAAAATCTGCCAGCTCATTACACTTTCAAAACATTTGTTCCAAGTTATCCCATTCTTCCCCATCACACCAACATTTGCAGCCTACTGGAGATAAAACTCTGAAGTTTGCTTGGGGTATAAAAATGCCTATACAAACAGTTCCAAGCAAAGATCCTAAACCTCCTGGACCTTGCTGCACACGTGGAAGCCATACATATGTCCTGCCATTGTTTTATGAATTACATTTTTCACTTTTCCCATTTTCCTAACCGCCTCAGACTCTTATAATTATCATGCAGTATTGTACATGCCCTAATTATCCCCTTTTTAACAGCAGCCTCTGCTCTGGATTCAAATAAAAAACTCTACCAAAGCATGCATTTCACTTAAGATTCCCCTATCCCTTCTCTTTGCTTATACTCGGATATCAATAACTGGTAGGAAAGGCAGTCTGTAACCGGAAGTCCAAATATTTTCTTGGACTCATCCCCATCTGTTACCTTTCCCTCTAATTATTTGCTCACAATACCTTCGTTTCTTCTCCAGCAAATTCCAGTCCCCTGTTGTCCATTTTCTGTACCCCTACTTGCAGTCACCCCAATGGCAAAAATCTCTTCTCATGTTGCTTTAGTTCTTGGAATACACTCTGCAACTTCAGGAATATAATATTCTGTATGGTTATTCTCCGTAAGAGCTTGCATTCAAACTCCTACTTTATTTCTTGAACCTTGCCCCTTCATGAACCTTGCCCCTTCATGAACCTTGCCTCTTCATCATCCCCTTCCATTTTAAATTATAACCTTTTGGTTCTGATGCACATAAAACCTTAACTGTGTAGCTCTAAAATATCCCTTCAAATCCGGTAATCCTAAACTACTTTGCTCTATTAGAAGGATCAACTTATCACACTTAATTCCATGAGGTCTTTAATTGTCAACAACTTCCGTGGCTGAAAAAAATATGCCTGCCCTGTATATAAAACTAAAGTGACTAAACACATTTTCTCTGCTTGTGTCTTATACTGTCCATATCCATAAACAAGAGCTTCCAGTTGATTGGATTTTGTTATCTTTTAAGACTCTTCCCACATATCCATTAACAGTCATAACAGAAACCTTTTTAATGTATCCTCCTAAATATCTTATGTTCCCATAAATACAAGTATTGCTGAACCAATTCATGTGTAGGCACATAATTTATAGCTATAGCCTTTGTTTTATGTCCATTCATTTTATATATAGAAAATACTTGAAACTGCCTCAAAATGTTCCACAATGCTGAAATGCCCTTTTCTGGATTTATCGGGTCCAAAATAATATCTATAAATAAAGCCAGCTTTTCTTGATTACCATACCAATTATATCCTTACATTTCCGGGTCCCTTATTTTCTTTGTCAGTGGCTATAAATAAAATGTAAATGGGAAATGGAACACCCCTGCCTGGTTCCTCTGTTCAAACATCATATCAGAAAGGAACCCTCCCACTTTATTTTTGCTTGGATCATTCATATATCCTAATTAACCATATTATTGCATCAGGGAATGCAAATGCCTTCACTACTCAACTCAGAATCCCAGCTTACTCGATTGAATGCTTTTTCTACATGAAGACCCACTAACAGAGGTATTTTCTTATATTCTGCTTCCCTCTGGATCATCGTTTTATTAAATGCTGTCAAATGTTAGTCTCCTTTCCATAAAAACAGTGATCCATATCCATCCCTTTTGGCAACACCTTTGCCATTCTTTTAGCTAGTACAGACAAATACTTTATAATCATGGTTTAAAATTGGTCTGTATGAAGCTGGGTCTGGCAATATAGCTACCATAGCTTTCTTTCAAGATGCAAGTGCTTTTTCTACTTTTAAAAACAGTTAAATAACATCTTCCAGATTTGTATCACTTTCTTTCCTCCTAACTGCCAAGAGATTTTCCAGAAAATTGATTATAATCACAATTTTTATCGGATCTTAACAGTTTTTTTTTTTTTTTTTTTTTTGAGACTCCTATACCTCTAACCATGGCATATTGAAGTCTTCTATAAATATTTCTGTTTGTGCATCTCTCTTCTTTATACCAAGTTTCAAAAATTTCCAAAATATCAGTAATACTTCTAAGATTTCTGATGATTTCTCCTGTTATAAGCTCTCCAAGTTTGGCAATAGCCCTTTTGTCTTTCTGTTGACCAAGTCATGCTAAACATTTTTGTGCTCTGGGGTTATCTTTAGCACTTTGCATTTGTGCTTCTTGTTCTTTGAGATTTAGAACATTTACATTCAGAGTTCCTACTGTACAGCAGTAGCGTTGTTGCCTCATAGCAAGAGGTTCTCCCGTTTGATTCTCGGCTTGGGTTGGGAGTGCCTTCTGTGTGGAGTCTGCATATCCTCCCCGCGGTCGAATGGGTGTTCGAAAGACATGCGTTGAATGGGTGTGCCTTCATTTAAGGTTGGGTGTCGGGCTGGCAATTCGACAACATAAAAACCAACTTCCAATCATTAGCGGACTGGAGTTCCGCTGTGGCGACCTCCAACTGGGAAAACCAGAAAGACAAAAACAACAACAACATTCAGAGTTCCTACTATATTCATACCTCCATACCCAATATTTACATAAATCTGCCCTCTTTTGTTACATTTTCCCTTCTAGGTTCCCCTGATACTTCCTCACTACTGGAAATAAAGTTCCAACCCCCACTTATAATTAATATTCCATGAAAGTTTAATATTACTCCTACAACATTTTCTCAAGCTCCATAATAGCAGTTGTTGGTGGAATATAAAATATATGCCAGTTTGATTCGCTTCCCTCACAAACAGCCTCTTACTAACACAGCTCTACCATATTCTTTCCTCTATCAATATGGAGCCCCTCTAGCAATTAGTATACTTGGTCCACTTTTCATTTGTCCCGGATAGTCTCTTGAATAACCATCCAGAAATCCTGTGTCAAATTTACATGCTCATTTACTTCCAAATGTCTTTCTTCATTCAAGGTAATACTCCATTTATGCCTATACCTGCAAGGCCATTTTTGTTCCAAGATAATACTGACACAGCTCAACCATATTATATCAGTTGTTTTAAAATGTGTATTTTCAACTTGTGTGTTACATACACACAGTTTGGCAACGTGATCTTTTATACAGTTGTTTCTTCTCACCTCCATTTGAACCTATGTCACATTTTAAGATTTTTAATGAAAATCCTTAAAAAATAAAACTAAATATTTTTTCAAAACCTCATTCACATTAACTTACACACAAAACTGTGTAAATCTTCAAAAAAAATAAATAAATAAATAAGTATAACCCTCCAGATAGAAAAAAAATTGCCCAAAATTAACAGCGGTACCCACAGATATTACCTATCCTAAGATTAAGAATGCACATGCTAAAGCTCATGCTACAGCCTGTGCTCAGACTCGCAGATTGCTGTCTGTTCTCCTCCCAGATGTGAAAGATGGCATGCATGAAAAAAAAAAAAAAAAAAAACATTAAACTTGTTGCCCCAAGAAAAAGTACACAGGCCATCTTTAAATAAAGCTAATTTATGTACTAGCACAGTGGATACAGGCTGTAGGGCTGCTTTTCAAGACTTCTGACTCTCACTGAAGATCCGTTAATGGAAAAAAATATATCTTCGCAGATGCAAGAAGCTTGTCTTTTTTTCATCTTTTTTCACTTTGTCTTGTTTTTTAAGCCTACTTATTTAAAAAAACAGCTTAGGTGAAGAGCATGAATCCAGACATTCATCCTTGTTAAAATAAGAGAAAATATTTAAATTTTACACAAAATCCATGTACTTTTACATCCCATCGCCACCAGAGCAGCCCAAGATCACAGCATGTTAAACTTGCTTTTGTCAAGCCTTTCTTCTCTTGTTATACTGTAAAACTTGCTTCCTTACAACAGTCATAGAAGAAACTCGCCACACACTTAAAATACACTAGACTACACACCAAATAACACTACATTTCCCTGTACAGCAGGCGGTTTACATTAAGACATGACTTATACAAATACAAACAAAGTTTTACTTGGTCATTTTGTTCTCTTTAATATCCTTAATGTTTAGAAAATTCCTAAAATCAGGGTATATGCTTTACAGTCCACCCACAAGTTTAACAAAAAGTCAAAAAAGTCCAGTCTTTCTCTAGCTACTTTTTCTTGCACAGCCATGTTTCAAAAAATGTAATTGATGGTTTACATCTCTCACTTATTCACGTATTCCAGTGTTGCTCGTCTTTCTGATATTCATAGCCATCTTCAACAGCAGATTTTATTTCAAGTCCACAGTACTTTAGTCATCAGAGTTGATATATACTTTCAACGTTTCATTTACTTTAATAATCTCAGAGTGCATTTGATTTATTTTTTTCCTCTAAATTATTGAGCATTTCTTGTATCAAAGCTGAAGTCTGAACTGCTTCTTGCTGAACAGCTGTAGGATTTTCCCTCTGCCAGTGTTTTCTCTTCAAAATTCACTGGTTGATTTTCTTTCATCATCATCCCTCTTTCCTCCATTTTCTACATGGGGTTGGGGTGTCGTGTTAATGGTCACCATCTCGCTATTCAATAGCGCTATGTCTTTTTCAAAACTCATGCCTGACTGTCGTGGGTATTAAACAATCCAGCCTCCTCTTCGCTGGGTGCACCGCTTCCTCTCGTCTTTTTCCCCATCTGTCCCAAATCTCTTCACCAGAATGTCTTTTGTTTTCTACACATGTGCCTCAACCACCAATCTGTTTTCTTTGACATTTTCTGCAATTGGAGCTACTTTGGCTTTTATACTTTTATGCCCTCATTTCTTCATCTGTCCCAGTGTGCATCCTACTACCAATTTAAGGCATGTCATTTCCATCACATCTACTTTCAACAGCTCTGCCTTTACTGCCCAGGTTTCTGCATCACAAGGTAGTACTGGTTGTACCACTTATGTACACCTTAGTTTTCAGTTCCTTTGGCATTCTTCTCTCATACTACACTTGACACACTGTACCAGATGGCTACAACCCTAGTATTCTGCCTTTGACCTCCCCATTCAGACTTCCATTCTCTTCAAACACCCTTCCCAGATACTTGAAGCTGTTAACTTGTTTCACCATTTCACTTCCATCTCAATTCTCAACTTACGATTTCAAACCATTTGTTGCCACTACAACTGTTTCTGTACTCAGCAAGAGGCTCTCCCGTTCGATTCTCTGCTGGAGTGCGGGGAGTGCCTTGTGTGTGGAGTCTGCATGTCCTCCCCGCCGTTGGGTGGGCATTCGAAAGACATGCATAAATGGGTGCGCCTTCATTGAAGGTTGAACTTCAAGTTGGCACCTCTGCATTCATCAAAATCTGCCAATCATTAGCGGACTGGAGTTCCACTGTAGCAACCCCTAACCTGGAAAAGCCAAAAGACAACCGTTTCTGTACTCTGTTTCATCCCACATGCTATCAGGTTTGCATTCCATTCCCCTTCCCTTTGCTGAAATTCTTGCTCAGTCTGTAATGCTACATCTTCTGCATATATAAATGCTTTAACGGGTCCCCTCTGACCCATTTGCTAATGTAGTCCATCACCAGTATGAACAGCAGTGGGTGTATTCTCCAGTCATCTGGGGTATCCCTCTCTCCATGCTACTAGTATTCTCAGGATACATTTAGCCTCCCATCCCACCCAGAATCCATCATATCTCCTGTGACAGCATTTGAGCCGGTTGCTTTCTCGTGCCCAACATGCCCCTTTCTCCCACTGTAGTGAGATCCCAGAGTTGATTTATGTATAAGTTGGGGAGTGTAGCCCCACCTAGGTGGGTATTTACCCAAATTTCAATGAAACACAAGCTGAGTAAGTGTTTACTTGCCCTGGAAACATAAAAAATAAAATCTCAAAAGTTTAAACACCCAAATGGCATGGATTTTATCTTGTGAAAATGAAGTTCAATTATACAAGTTTGAGATTCAGACAATTTTTTTTTTGCACACACACACACACACACACACACACACACACACACACACACATATATATATATATATATATATATATATATACACATATATATATATATATATATATATATATATATATATATATATATATATATATATACATACATATATATATATATATATATA
Organism: Protopterus annectens; assembly: GCF_019279795.1. Taxonomy (NCBI): domain Eukaryota; kingdom Metazoa; phylum Chordata; order Ceratodontiformes; family Protopteridae; genus Protopterus; species Protopterus annectens. Next base: position 345,454,787 of record NC_056739.1, read on the forward strand.
TATATACATATATACACATATATACATATATACACACATATATACATATACACATTATATATATATATATATATATACACACACATTATTTATTTTATTTATTATATATACACACATATATACATATACACACACACATATATATATATATATATATATATATATATATATATATATATATATATATATATACACACACACAAAAGAGACCAACACAGACAAAGTAAGATGCATACATATGGTTACATGCAAGATAATTAGTGCTGCAAACCTGTACAGCACTAATTTAACAAATGACAGGCATTCCAAAATGGAAACCGTTCAACATGCATGCTCTAATAACTAAACATTGGAGAATGCAGTTAAAGACAGAGATTAGAAGTATGCTGGCTGTGCAAAAATACTGACTCTTAGATTGTTCTGTAATCAGGAAAAAAAAAAGGCACATTTTCCATCACTGTTCTGACATCAGTCCTGCACCGGCACCTTCACTTAGCTCATCTGTCAACTAATGGAGTCAGACACAGTGATGGCATATTTGGAGACACTCGTATGTATGTTACATGTGTGTGTATAAAACATGTTGATCTTCACAGCGTTCAAAGCTCACAATCTTAAAATGCATTATTCTGGTAGCACAATATAGAAGATAAAAATACTGAAGCCCATAATGACAAAATCTTGAATACCGAATAACCCTATTAGTGTAAAGCAAAAATATTTGCAATTCATTACTTTGTTTGGGAATGAATACATACATCAACACAAAGGTGTGGACAATTTTCCCTACCTTCCCCAGTACATGTCCAGGGTTAGCAGATTTATAGTTTGGCATAATAAAGCTGTTGTATGTTTGTGCTGACATATGGAAACACACCTCTCAAGTCTAGATTTGATTCATATTTTTGGTCCATTTTTCATAAAATTGTGGTTTTTCTGGCAAATGAGTGGCAAATCATTAAAGATTGAAGTTAGAAAATAATGACAGACATTAGAGTTTGACTTTATACCCTTCAGAAAATTCATGCTAATACAAAACCTGTTATTTTAGCAACTTTCTATGTTAAGAGCAATATTTAAAATGTGTTCTGGGCCTTTGTCCCACTTTTATTTATGACAGTGTCCAGACTTTTTTCTCTAATAGGGACAGATCATACCTCTCAACCTATCTTTGGGCCCCCCCCCCCATTTTGACAGGCTTTGTCTAGATATTTTGCCCCAAGAGGTTGAAGGTATGATGGCAAATCTTAACTACTGGTGATATTCATTGTCCCAGGATTAACATATGTGCCGGTACAAAGAGCACTGCTTCATCTATATATAAACGAGCACAGCACAAATGAATTGTGCAGCGCATGAATAATCAGATCCCTGCACTGAAACGCCCACAAGAATTTCAGCCATTTCTTCTATTCTTGTGAGGTTACAGCAGTATGTGTAGAAGGTCATGATTTTTTTCAGCTACTTCTGGCATTTGGCTTCATATGCGAGAGCCTCAGATTTCGGACAGAAATCTGAGGAGAGTGGCATCTGGCACAACTATCCAGCAGTAATGCCAAAACACCTGTAAGGTGTTCTTACATGATCAGTCTTCTTGATCTTTTAGAAGGCTAGAAAGGTGGAAGATAGAAAATTAGAAAACTGGAAATGGAAATGAGAAAGAGCAAGACGACAAAGGACACATGGAATGAAGACCTGTAGAGGGATGTGCTGGAAGAGTTGGACACTTTGTAGGAGATGGAGCCTAGATATTTCTAATATTTCTAATACATATATACACACACACACACACACACACACACACACACACACACACACACACACACAAGAAGGTATGAGAGACTGGCTTAAGAAGGCAGGTTTGAAGGGCGTGTCTGGTGGACCTGTGGTGGACCAATGGGTAGAGCAGTTCAGATTACCAAGCCTTGCAGCTGCTGGAAGAGGACTTCAGTAGGTTGCAAGTGTCTTTCTGACACCGTTCAACTGCTATATCTACCAGGTCCAGAAGCTCATGGTGTTGGTGGCTTTCCAGGCTACACACCAGGGAGTCCACAGTGGCACAGCCAGTGCCAGTACTGTTAAAACATCTCCAGGTAGAAACAGACATTTTGACTGGTCCCTCAGTATACGTGTGACTGAGCAGACTCTGGGATCTTTGGAACTGTGGAAAAGGGATGAAGATGGAGTGAAGGTTTTCACAAGTACTTTGAAAAAAATACACTATTTTAATGAAAAAAATGAACAAATTACTTACTACATTTTAAAAAGTGGTACTACCTGCCCTATTACTACTGACTGCTGTCTTGAAGTATTGATGGCACTTGACAGTACTGTTTCACTTACCTGTAAGAAATTGCTGTAGTACTTTATGGATTACTAATGTCAACATCTAGAATTGCTTTAGTGATCTAAATTTATACATCTTTCAGCATACTACTTAACTGGACTGTGTTGACAGTCTGCATTTCTTTTTCCTTTTTGAATGTCACTCATCATTTTAAACTACAGAACACTTACAAGGATTCTTTTATATTGCTATAGTAATTTTACTATGCTTTCTATACATTAATACTCTACATCAGCCACTCAAAACCTTCTATCCACCTGCTATCTTTCACACTCTAGATCCTCCTCAGCAGTGGAGATCTAAAATAAACGAGAAATTAAAGTTTACCCCTGTCATATACAGGTAAAGCACTGATGACAGCATTCTTCTATATCAGACGTATTTTGACACAGACTCCCCCTCATACATGCTTATGGAAGCAGTACACTGTTTTGTCAAGTGGGACTGAACTTTGCTGGACTACTGAAACATTGTAGCTGTGCTTAGAATTGTGGTCATTCCCCGACCATCTTAATTCTTCTTGATGAATTGATTTTCAGGTTTGAAGAAATTGTTACAGCCAGTATTGAACAATCTGCATTTTGATACATTCAGATGCACCTCGGTGTCTAGTGATAGGTGGGTACGGATAAACTACTGATGTATTGATTTTAATGGCAAGGTTAGCAAGAAGTCATTTTCAGTAAGAAAAGGGCACACATTCATGCAGGGTCCGCCATCTGCAACAATTTCAGCTGACCAGTCTAATCTGAATCACTCGCATCGAGTACCTTTATCTATGCAAATGCTTCAAGTGCTTTCATGCTATATTAATTAATCCTAAATAAAGTCACTCAGCCTTGTGGTATGTAGTAATGCAATGTTAAATCTATAATACGGTAGTCCTATAACTGTTGCTCTTCAACCCAGACCCAGTCAGCCTTGGATAGCCTAGCTAGCGGTTGTCATTTTGGAAACTTCTGAAAAATCACTTAAAACATTACCAAGTTATGCACATTACTAATTACCATTACTGGGAAGTACTATTACTTATGACTTTACTCAAAAAAGCACAGTTGAGGCCATGACTATGCAGTAAATTTAAGGAAATCAACCATACTTAATTCAAAGACAGACAAATGCAATTATGAATCCTATGCAAGTCTTGGCAGGTCTGCCTCTGACATACCAACAGTAAAAGAAAGGAAAATATGTTTTTGTTGCTTTAGATTCTGAATGCCACTGAGTTCGAAATATCTATCAACACATCACAAAAATATTCATGCATCCACAACTTTTTTTAAAACACCTGGGGTTGGAGGTGTCTCTCACTTCAACAGTGACAATCTACAGCCAATGTTCACATCACTGGGTGACTAGCCCCTTCTGTTCTTCCATATCATATCCTTCTTAGCACACACACCTAGGGCCAATTTGTGTCCAAGCCACCTACTGTACCATCTTTGGAATGAGAGGAAATGAACACCCAGAGGAAACCCACGCAAAAACAGGGAGGACATGCAGGCTCTAGACAGAAGGCATCCCAGCTGAGAATTGAAGCAGAGAACCTCCTGCTGCGAGAACATTTTTCACTGCATCCCTGACAAGGTGTACTTTAGTGCTCATTTCTGTCTGCTTGCTTTTTTTTTTTTCCTCTCTAGCCATTTACTTGTTTACTGGTAATGTCCAACAGGGCAAGAACCCATTTTCAGAGGAGATCCAGGAGTAGAAAAGCCCCACAGAATAAAAATTGCAAACAGTAGATCGGTAGAATTCACAATAAAATATACAATAAGAGAAAAATATAAAACAAAATAAAAATTCAGGAGATAAATATGCAAGATAAATATGTATAAAAGTAAAAAACGTGTATATACACGTATCAAAACACGTACATATTAAAAACCATTAATGGTGAATACTACATGTGTATAGAGGTTTTACAGATGTTTGTATAAATAACCTACATACATACATTACCCTGCTATTCAAGAACTAAGAGTAATTACTATAAAATTGTGGCTATTAGACCTCTAAAATCCACCCTACCATATGGTCCATCTGCAGTAAATCGTACCTGTGACTGCACTGTTGACTGGAGTGGGGAATCTGTCAGGGATGACGGAGTATCCCCCCAACTCCTCCCACAGGTCTATTTTTTCCTTTAAGTGGTAGTGGTCTCCTCTTGTGTCTGCTGGTAGAGTGATTTTCTTGCTCTTCTCATACAAGCTTTAGACTTGATCCTTGGCTTTAGCAAAAGTCATTCTGTTTAAATGCCAAAGAGTTTAATGTGCACATTCTGATGATGGGAAAAAGAGGGGTGAGCCACACCCTCGAGGTGTGACATCAGTATACCTGGGCCCACAATCCCATATAGGGATACTACCTATGGAGTGATATTAGTATACAGGGTTTGTATAACGGGACTGCAGTACAGGCACACGGTTCCTTTATTTTTCCAGTCTCATTGTTTGTTCGAGTAGACGATTGAAAAAATGTTCTGAAGTGTTATAACAGGACACAACGTGGAGCCTTTCTTTTTGGAAGGGGGGGGTTATGTGACTACATATACATAAGCACACACTTTTTTTGTCTTTAGTGCAGTTGTATGTCAGTTTTTGTTAACACATGGTAAAGGTTGTTAATGTATGGTGAATTTGAATGGAGATTCATAACCACTTTTTATTATACGCAAGGACGTATACTGCCTTGCTACATCCAAGGACATCCTCTTCCGCAGTTTCTGCTCTATGAGATTAAAACTTGATAGTGCCTCTGGTGCAGACAATCTTGGCCCATGGTTTATTACTGTAGAAACAGCACACCACCAGTGAAACCGTTGCATGTGCATTACACTTAATATTGTGCCCAATATCTGAAATATTGCTAATGCAAAACTTCTCCCCAAGAAATCTACTCCCTCAAATCTTTCAGACTTCTGGTCCATTTCTGTTCCCCTACTTTAGGGAAGATTCTGGAAAAATTACTTTGGTTGCAACTCACTGAATACATCAACTAATATCACCTTTGATATCAAAAGCAACATGGTTTCGGCCTGGCCACAGTACATTCACAGCTATCCAGACACCCTGTGACCACATTGCTCTTGGAATGGCCAAAGACCTAATTACTTGAGTCATTTGCTCTTGGAATGGCCAAAGACCTAATTACTGGAGTCATTTTTATTGACCTCACCAAAGCCTTCCATCATGTTGATCACTCAATTCTCCTAGACCATCTCATTCAAACAGGACATTTCTCTGGTCCTAAAACAATCTCTCTTACCACTAGTTTTCTGTGAATTTCAATTTTTCACACATTCATCAGTCCCTCTGCAGAAAGGTGTCCTCCCGGCGATCTACTCTGACACCGCGCCTTTTCACAATCTACATTAAACTCCCTTTTGACTTACCCCTGCCTAGGGTTGCCAGCTTTCTTTGTGGCTAAAACCGGACTAAGGTCACACCCTTCACATCACCCACAACTCCACCCATTCCAACCCAGTCTCCTATCCATGATCTGCCATTTTGTATCACCATGACATCAGCTGGTGGGAATGGCCTTTTTCTGTTCCGGATGCCTGCTTTCAGCCGATTTCTCCCCAGTTGCCATAAACACTGTTCAAAACGCTGTGTGCATACTGTCTTCTGCTTTACTTCTACAGTGATTACAGATATTTGGATTTAATTTGAAACATTTCAAAATTTTATAGCACAAACCACTGATGCACGTTTGCTAACAAAGCAATAGTCTCACAATGAAAAACAGACTTAGCATTAAAACTACTCTGCCTTTAAATCTCACATCCACCGAAACAGCATTGCACATTGTTTTCCCAAGTTTAGGAGAACATTTTAAAATATTATAAGAAATGACGCAGTATTAACAATCATATCCTACATCAATAATAGACCTGAACACGTATAGCATGGTCTGAAAATACATGTTTAGTATAAAACAATACATAATGACACAACTGGTCTTGCAGCATTTGAAAAATGAACTTATGCCTTTTATAGACTGCTACAGAGCATATGCTTAATGTGGACAACTAGTGGATGGTCAGAAAACTAGCAGGGTCATCAATTTACACACCTTTGCCATACCAATCTCAGCTCTGTATGTCACAAATAATTAACCACAGCTGTCCCTGGATTATAGAGCATTATATCAAAAGGCATGCTAGTGATATTAACAGGTGAGATACTATGGCAATAGGCAAGTTTGCCCGATTTTATTCTTCTAAAATATTTTAACCACATTCAACAGCTTTAATCAACATAATTTTATAAATGAATTACAATCACATAAAAAAAAAAAGACTTCAACAATAGTATTTCTTTTATTTTACTAGTACTTAGTCACACAAAATTAAACAATTTCTTGGGATTTGTAGCATCATTAATAAAGGTCTGCTGGAAGAACAGCCTGGCCTTTTGTTCTCTGAAGCAGGCACAGACTGCAGCTCTGTCTTTTATAGCAGCATTATTTTCTTTTGGAAATGTAAGCTTAGAGAGCAACATACTCTCGGTATCGTCTAGAGAAGGCCTCACTAGAGCTCATATGAAAGAGGCATCGTGTGACTTGCTTGTTACCGAAGAAATTAGCCCTGAAGCTTTGTGTAAACCTGAAATGCCATGCAATGCAATGAGACTGTACAAGATACTATATATATATATATATATATATATATATATATATATATATATATATATATATATATATATATATTATATAGGAATTCAAATTCCACCGTGCAGAAGATGCAGAGGTCATGTAAACAATTTTCGCTTCTTCTACATCTGTGCATGCGACCAGACAAAAATGGCATTCTTAAAGTAGAACACCCTTAAAAAAAAAAAAAAAAAATTTTTTAATTAAAAATGAAAAGATTTTATTTTTTCTGGACTTGAAAAAGCAGTCGCCATTTTCCAGACAGTCCCGAGTCAGGTAATGGCTCTAATTTATAGCCAAAAAGCACACCAGGACTGCACAGAGGCAGACAGAGAGGCAGACAGAGAGGCAGACAGAGAGGCAGACAGAGAGGCAGACAGAGAGGCAGACAGAGAGGCAGACAGAGAGGCAGACAGAGAGAGGCAAGACAGAGAGAGGCAAGACAGAGAGAGGCAAGACAGAGAGAGGCATGGTTGAAATGCTAGAGACCGTGGCAATGGCACAAAACACAGACTTTACATGTCCGGTTTTGAATGAAATTTGTAGCTGGACAATTTGTCAGAAAACTGGACAGTCCAATCAAAAAGCAGACAGCTGGCGACAGTACCCCGGCCTCTTCTGCTTTATGACTATTACCTGCTGCTATTGGCTTAAACCATTCTGTCTCCTGTTTTGAGCTCTAAGTTCAGACTGATTTGCATGCTTTTATTCAGTGGGTCAAAGCTAAACAATTCTTAAGCTTTTTTCTTCGACTCCAGGTAGGCTGCATTTCTTTGCAAACCTACTGGTAGTGATGCTTACAGGTAAACAAGGTTGAGGCACGGTAAGTAGATAGTAGTGGTGCCAGAAATACATAGGTACTGTGCAGTATGGATAGCTAGTCAGAATTACTTCTGCAAGTTGTATTTCTATCACTGTCCCTTGCCTACTGTAAAACAGACCAAACAAGATTTACTGCAACTACAAAGGTTTGCAGAGGTCTCTGTCACTCGTCATAATATGAGACTGCAGAGTACAAGATGCAGCAGAAGTTAACAAGACAGACAACTTCAGTCTGGAACAGCATCACGCCCTTATGGAAGATAAGATATCTGAAGATGTACGGCATTTGTCTGTTTGGCAAAGAAGGGAGCTAAAGCCCAGAGAACACCAAGGTATATAGAGTCAAGCATACATGGCTCTGAGTCAAGCATACATGGCTCTCCAGAGAACACCAAGGTATATAGAGTCAAGCATACATGGCTCTCACACTCTCGCTGCAAGAAACCTGGACAAAACCTTAAACAACGGGCAGACAGAGACCCAAAAATAGAGACAGAGTTTTCAATAGTGCTCTTATTTTAGAAAGTTGCTAGAATAACATGGCTTGTGTAGGCATGCATGAAGGATAAGAAGTCTGAAACTACAATATTATTTTCAGACTTCAACCTTCAGTGATTTACCAGAAACCCCAAAATTTTACAAGTAACAGACCAAAAATATCAGCACAAGTCTGTATAGTTGAGAAATATGCAAACAAAAATCATAGCACGTGATCAGAAAGAGGGCCACTTTAATTTTCAAAAGTTTTTATGTACTAGACCCTATATAGTTACTGCTAGGGAATTTTTATACAGGCTTAGTTTATTTATTTAATAAGGGCAAATGTTAGCAGAATGCCGTTGCATATAACAGCACTAGTGATGGACTTTCCACACGTTGATTGTGAAGAGGAGGATGCTAGAATCATCTAGAACGGTGTGGTCATTGCTGCTTTCAGTCCACAACAGTAACTGCAGTCATGTAGTGTGGAAGGTTGGTGAACAGCAGATTTTAGTGAGTTATGCTCAGACTACTGACATAACCCATTTCCTATTGTGATACAGGTGATAACAGCTACAGCAAGCATCTTCTAGGATTACAAAAGTACGTAGCAAATGCACAACTTCACTTTGTACAAGGCTGTTTACTGAAAAGCAACTATGAGTCTCAGAGCTGGAAAAGTTGCCTTATTTACACAAGATATTTATATAACTTGCATGTAATCATGATTTACTGGTAGTGATACTTGTATGTCAATAGTAACTGATTTGCATATGTTCTTCCAGGCCATGGTCAAAGTGTCGCTCTTAAAGTGCAAAACGTTTGTGAAAGAAATAAGTCATGTTAGCACTTATAAAACATTTTTCAGCGTCCTCATAATACTTATTTGCTCTAAAACTGTTTTGTAGTGCAGCGCTTACCTACTGCAAGTCTGCACAGTGGCAAAAGGGTATACGTGAAGAGTACATTTTTCTCAAAGTCTTGACCATTGTTTGCACACCAAGGTTAAGTAAGGTATGTGAATAAGTTTATTTGAAATGCATTCATTTAATTCTTAATTAAGTTAGTTTCATCTTGCACTTAGTTTCAGGGAACACTAGCTTGTACACAATCTTAATGTGAATCAGTTGCAATACTTTGAAAGAGGGAAAGGAAAAAGATGCACCTCATCCCTGCCCCCTCCTCAAGGGATTAGTGTACAAGCAACTAAAGAAATAGCAGATTGCTTATTATACCAAAATTTAACTGGGAAATTAAAAACCCTCTTGACTTAGCAGATGGCCTTCTTGTCAGAACTCCTCCCTGTCCCAACTCCACTTACCCAAGCATATGGTCAGGAGAATTACTCCTACATTGCACATTTTAAAAAGTTACTGGAGGTTTTGGAAACACTACCAATCCCAGTCTTACAAAAAGGTTTTAAAGAAGACAGCAATACTGTCCAAGTATTTTTACTGACAACGTTCTATGCTCCTACGGTGAGCTATATAATTAGCTCTACAGAGACTTCATTAAGACAAAACTCCTTCAGTCAAAAATAAAAAATTGGTTAGTAAAACAGATAATCAGTATTCATGTATATATGCCCTTAATGTCATTAACAGTAGTATACAATAGTCCAAGTGTAACAGAATCTTAGGTTATTCTCTGCTGAGTCGGAATTGGTGCTCTGAAGCCCTTTCTCTGCTGCATTGGGGTTAATTACACTAAGGACTGCCCTTATATGGTTGAATAATTTGTATGGTCGAATAATGCCACTCAACAGATTTTCTTTTTACAAACGAATACCATGAAGGACCTTATTAAAAGCGCAGCATGGCTCCAACAGGTTTTTCAGAAATCAGAATGAGAACCGACACCCCACCACACATCTACAAAGATATAATTTATAGTCATAGGACGTCTCCTGATCACTAAATTTGCAGATTCCCCTTTGACATTTCATAATAAAGCTTCTTCCTGTTTTAGCAGCAGAGGAACTGTAATTGGCTATGAATCGTGCATCTTCCTGCAGGTGTGAGATCTTCAGTAAAGTGTCAATATTAAAAACAAAATCAATTGGCAGTTCACATTTACACGTTTCCAAGCCGTAGTGTTTATCTACAAGAACACTTAATGGGCTTATTTAAACGCATTATGTACTTTCTGTAGGTCTGCATTTTGACATTTTTAGATGGTTAATAGCTCTGGGCAGCAGGAGAGGAAGCTTTGGACAGTTACAAAAATTGGATTTACTTTCTAAGACCAGAAATATGTGCCTCATGAAAGTAACCTAGCTGAAGTTAAAAATAGTACATCTAGGAACACTGCATTTATATCACATGTAGAGAAACAGCATTTTCTGATATTTGTGCACACAAGTGTAACAGAATACCTCTAATTAGACCTGCAGCAGATGCGTTTGTTAATTTGTCATAATAGGTAATGTGGTGGATCCAACCAATATGGCAACAGGGGGGCATAGAGTAAAATATCTTTGGATCTGTTACCTATAATTACGTGATGCGTCTCAGCCATGTCTTTTCATTACTGTAAATGAGAAAGGAGCATTACATCACATACAGAATAAAAGAAAATGTCATGTACCTTTCATAAACTGGCTTCTGTGTCTGCTTTAGGTATACATAGTCTACGAAGCTAGTTTGATCTATGGCCATACAATGTTGCTTTAATACATTTGTTGTCATGGCTAAAGCCATTTCCCACATACATGCAATGCTTGCAGTCAGTTTATACATCTTTTGAAATACTTTAACAGAAAAGGATGCAGAAATAGATAACATTTCCAGTACCAGTGGGCTGTCTGGAGAAGGAATAATAAGGTGCTCATAAATTAAGTTAAAATTAAAAACTGTGAACAGATAGCATGGTCGTTATTGGTTTCTATTGTAGTTCGACTAACTGGGAGTGAAAGATGTAAAAAGATAGGCAACACTAGATAGGCAGGCATTTTTTTTTTCCTTCGTCAGCTGTACCTCGCCCATTTAGTGTCAAGTCTCTTTGAAATTAAAAGGGATATACTTGAATTGCACAGAATCCTACATATGCAAGCAAAGGCAAATGGGATCAGACAGAACTACAGAATAAATCTGATTAGCAACTTATAGCCTTAACCTTTTATACTCTTATTAAAGAAAAGGAGTAGACCGATACGGTATCGTCTTAATGTGTTCGCGCACTGTATTGTAGCAACGGGATAAATAGCCTTTCATGTACTATCTTTCAGGGAAGGGGTCAAGGAGATCATGGTCAATTTAACAATTAAAGCAAGAGGAAAGAGCTTTTTTCTAAGATTATAACTAAAGGCCATATACAGTAGTGTATCAGTTATGTTTTGCTGCTAATGAGCTTATAACTAGCAGCAATCATAATCCTACTGTTAACCAAATATCATATAGAACAATGCGGGATGATTCCAGTGTCGGAAGGAAACAAGAAGGTCCAGCCAGTACTGCGGCCACCATGTCAGTCAGCACTTGCACAGTAGCTTGTAGTCCTATAGAAAAACGGTCCCAGTTTTCCTACTTCATCTGACAATTCAGATCACCAATTATCAGAGCTATAGCATTTTGTAGCGATCTGTACAGTTATCAGAGCATGATAAACAAGCCATTTGCAAGTGATTTCTTAATACAAGGTTAGCAGTGAATATATAAAATCTGGTAGTTTGGGAATACTGCGACACAGACACAGACACATCATATTGAAGGAATAATGCATATAACTAAACAAAAACAAATGTGGATACATGGAATAAGGCAAATCATGAAAGGCTAGGCAAGAAAAGACATTTCAAGAGGGGTTGGGTAATTTTAAAATCACCAAGGTAGAATTAATTGACCTAGGGGAAAAAACAGAAAAGTTTTTTTCTGGACAAAATGTTTTCAAAATAACATCTGCATCAGGCCTAATTGTGTGCATCTGTCAGAGAAACTCTCAAAACTCCAGGCATCAGTTTTGACTCTTAAGTCAAGGGTGCACACCTTTGTGCTACCCCCCCATTTCTGTCTATGCGGTTTAGCACTTCAGTCATTTCAGATGAGAAGAAATGGAATGGCAAAAAGCATAAAACTACTGATGAAGAGATGGTAAAACGATGACACAGAGGACATCTGGGCCCAAGACCTGCAACAAGTCTGCTCTTTGAAGAGCTAACAGTAATGTGCAAGTTCTACATTGAAGAAAGCAGGATAACACTTTCCAAGGAACTATATCACGAAGGGAATTAAAAGATGCCAATAGAAATTATTTAAGACAGGAGCAGATGTATGAAAAACATTTACATGGAAGTGGAAACCATTTGAATAAGGAAAAAAAAATATTGTAAATGACAAACAAGCTGCTACAGGCAGAAATCTAGATACTGAGGAAGGAAAACAAATCACGTAACATGAGCACTAGAAAAAGACCAATACGCGAGTCGAGTAGTGTCAGTAAAAACAAAGGAAATACATGGGAACAAATCAAAATCCAAAAAAAAAAAAAAAAAAAAAAAAAAAAAAACGGGGGAATACATAAAAATATATACATCTTTGAGAAGGCAGTCCCAGCAGAAATGGTGGGACTGGTTCCATTTCTGTAGAGGAGTTCATGAGGAAAATAATTCCATGACAGTAATTCACAGGGAATGGATTATACCTGCTCCACCATGAGGTTAACTTGCATTTTTGAAAAGTAAGGGATTGTACATGTGTTTAGACCAGTTACAATCATGGTTCCCATTATCATGGCTTCCCTGGGAAAACCTATGGCACAGTACTAGAAAGAAGCCTTGGTATAATAAATCCTCCAGTTCAGAAGAACTAATGCATATTCCAGCTTGGCCACAGAACACTAAAATTAACTCTACCATTGCAAAGAGGTTTCTTGTGGGAAGTTTCCCCCAATTTTAAGGCCCCCCCCCCAAGGTCATTGCATAATGTTTAGTCTCTGCACGCGTAGTGTAAGAATATGCCCAACAGTCCACTTTAAAGGCATGTGTCTCATCTGCCCTCCTGTTCATGATAATGATGGGCAGGATATGAAGGGGTAGCCACGGTCTGGAAGGTACCCAGTTTGGGAATCTGAGGGATGCATGTTTGTAGTTCACAAATTATGGTTTCAAGTGACTGCATTTTCTGACAAGGACTGAATTATTTTTACACCAAGTGTAAACCTACTGATGTAAATCAGTAGCTCCAAATCAGAGGCCAGAAAATATCAGATAGTTTACTGCATTTCAGGTGATGGCATCTATTTGAAGTGGAGTATTTCAAGTATCTTCGGTCTTGTTCATAAGTAAGGCAGGCAATTAGAAAATTGATCAGTAGACTGGAGGCATTCTACTGCATTGTGAAGATGAAACAAGAAGCTGCATTACAGGACAAATCTCAAAACATTTTTTTTTTTTAATCAGGCTAAGTACTTATTCCCAGGTATGGTAAGAAACTTTAGTGACAAAAACAATGAGAGGTCAAATGCTAGCAAAGGAAATGAGGTTACTGTCATGCTTGCTAGACTGGTTGTCCAGGACAGAGTGAAGGAGCTCATCTGTTCGAATCTCACATTAGTTTCACTGTTCCCCTAGAAATGATACTGAATTTTGGAACCCTCTGCTAGAGGTGCCCCAGCAAGGCTTACAGGGTGAAGGCAATTATACAAACTCAGGACTCACTGGAGTAGTCATCTCTCTTGGCTTGCTTTGGAATAACTGTATCCTGCAGACTGTTGCTGGGTATGTGATCTACTATGTTCAGCTTGTCAGAAAAGTAGCCCTTACAAGATATACATAGGCTAACATACAGACCAATATCATGGATTGCTCAACATTCAAAAAGCCGGCAAAATCTAAACAAAAAATACTAACACCACAGCATGCATGCTCCAAGACATTCCACACTGTAAAAACATCTAACTCCAAATCCAGCTCCAGACAAGTGGAGTACCTCAGGGTTCAGTCCTGGGACCGCTCTTGTTTGGCATCTACTTCTCTGAAGTACAGGCCAACACTAAGGGACTCCGGCTAACAAAGTTCACAGATGACTGCAAACTGGGAGCCATTATTGAATCCCTAAATGATGTGGATATTCTACAAAAGGGCCTTACAGAAACAGATGCTTGGTGCCAGAGCCATGGGTTCAAGCTCAATGCTAAGAAATGTATAGTTATCCCCCTCTGGGAAAAAACATGTACCCATGAATTACCACATAGGTGGCAGTACACTAAACACCAAAAGTGTGATAAGAGACTTGGGGGCACAGCTGGACAGTGGTCTCACCTTTGATAACCACATCACCACAACAGTCAGGAAATCTATGTGGCACACCTCATCACTAAGGGTGTTTCATCCAGAAAAAGAAAGGTCATTGTCCCACTGTACTCATCCCTCATTAGACCCATTATAGAATACAATGCCCAGTTTGGTATGTACCTTTCAAGACATCTGCATCAACTGGAAAGGCCATAGAAATACCTCACTAAAAAGAATCACAGGCCTAAAGCAGATGCCCTATGCTGACAGTTTAAAAAAACTTCACCTATACTCTCTGTTGCATATTGTCTATTCAGAGACTATTTCTGCTTAACATACGAGGCCATGTCAAACCCAGAGCTGTTGGACATGCTACAATTAAAGAAACCCCAATCCCTCAAAGAGACACTCCAGGGATCTAAATGTGGTCATCACAATGAACAAAACATGCTGGTGGGATAGATTCCTGCCCCAGAGAGTCCCCAGACTCTGGAATAGACTGCCCATACATGTCAAGCAGAGTACCTCTTTGGCCCTCTTCAAAAGGAACCTTGATTGGATGGGAGATAGGAAATTCACGAAATATCCAGGGAATTGTTATGGCTAGGCTTGTATAGGCCCTAGGGCCGATAGCCTAGTACCAACCTATGAACATAAAACATTGGAGCATGCAAATACAAACTTGATTTTTGCAGGTATTAAACCCCCTGTGCCTCCCACAACCCTACAATTCCAAGATCACACCAAACTGGGAAAGTATGTATTCCTTTTCCCATCCCCAGTTTTACAGAACTTTCCTGTCAACCAAATTGTGTCAAGAACACTGCTGACTAAACAGTCTCTGTGCGTCTCTGCACGTCTGATATTGGAGGGCATATTTAGGAATAGTCTGGCCTTACTGAGGTGAATATTCAAACAGATTCCCTAGAAAAATTGCAAGTCAGATGACATGCAGATCACTGCAGCTAGCTCATTAGTATTACAAAAATAGGAAAATACACAATATTAATATGTCTTGGCAACCTCAGGAGATAGTGTCAAACTCTAATAAGGTTCAAATCCTGGTTCTCTGATTGTTTGGAAAGTCTCCAGTTAGACCAAGTCAAATGGCATCTGCCCAGAAATGCCTTTTGGTGATCAAAAAAGATCAGATCTCCCATTAAATGGGCCTTCATGATCTTCAGCTACTACCAAGAGTTTGGACTTTTTTTGGATAATCCCCTACAGTGGCTGTACCTGCAAAACGCCATAATCCCAAGCTCTCCATGTGGGCACTCACTCCACACCTTTGACTTCAAAGTCAATTTCTGCCCTGGCTACAGTCTGTTAAATGCAGACGTGCTGTTATGGGCCTACAGTCCATCCAGTCAGGGATAAAACCAGTGGTTTTATGCTGTAGAGATAATGTGACATCATGACTGCCAAGACCAGGAAACGTACCTTGGCTGCTTGGTACTGGTATGGTTGCCCTTTTAACAAGGAGTTTGAGAAGTAGGCAAAGATAGAAAGTTAATGGGTCAGATCTGCGCTTTGGGGGCTATATCAGGTCCCCAACCCTGCCGAGATTAGATTTCTGGTTATGCAGTCAAGACATGAGTTTTGAGAGAAACAGAGAAGTATAGTCAAATGGTATATCTAAACAGAAAAGGTTATGGAATGTAGCCCTGAAGCTAGGGAGGAAATACCTCTGTAATCCTGCTCACTGAAGGTGAGACTTGTGTAAGCTGGTGAACATAACTGTTTTTTTCTACCAAGATCTTCATCTGTATTGCATATTTATTGTAGGTCATTGTGGAGCACAGACAAGCCAAAGGAGGTTTGTGGAATTAATTTTCTGGAATGTTAACTTTATTTTCTGACATTGCCACAGCTGGCAAGAAACTGAATGCTTGTTTTGTTTAAATAAGCTTGCTTATTTCTAATGCTGAATCTGGAAAGATTTTGGATTATATACTCTGGTCTTCAGACATGAGAAATTAGTTAAGGATATTTGGGCACCTAATGGTGGACACGCCTTGGGACACTCCCACAGAAAGTGTTCCAGGCGCAGCATACAGGGACAAAGACTTCAGGGCAGACCAAGGACAAGCTGTAGAGACACTCTTTCTCAGCTGGCATGGACCTCCTAGGTATCCCATGGTAAGTTGAAAATTGTTGCTAGAAATAGGAAAATGTGGTCTGCCTGCTTAGCTTGCTGTCCATGTATGCCTTGCCAGGCCAAGTCATTTGCAAAATCGATGAATCAACAAATTAAATGTCATGCTAAATCTGCATAGAGCAGATAATTGTAAGACTGTAGAACTATCTAGATTGCGTGCGACACACATGATGGAAATATCTGTTGAATGGACTGCTTTCAAAACTAGATTCGGTTAACTTAGTGGAAACAGCCAAAAAAGTTAGAAAACAGTTTTAGGGTTCATGGTGTATGCAGACTGTATATTAACTCTCCTTAAGCAGGCATGATCGGTTTGGGCAGGCTGTCACAAAACTGACATGTGCTGGGATTAACAAATTACAGGAAACAACTTTTTTTTTAAGAAAACATATTGGCTATTAAGAATGACATTCTATTAAGAAGCTGCTAACAGCTAGAGAGCATTAAGTCTGCCACCAATTTTTACTATCAAATGCATGGCCAAGAAAGGAACTTAGTGCTTCAGGAAACTGTGCCAGAGCGGAAAACATTGCTCCTGCAGTTTCATTACACTTTACTATGGAGCAAGATGTCAAAAATATCAGGGCTGCACCTGAACTTAAGATACAAACGAACATCCAGAATTGAGAACACATCTACATTAGCAAACACATGTCCTTTTGCACATTGCATTCATTTGCAGATGCCATGCTCGATCTTAATGAACTTAAGAAACACCATTTTATACTGCAAAACTGTTGTGTTGACCTCTTGAACTCTGTTAAAGACCACTGCTTTGCATGTAGACTTTTCCATTCTCCTCTATACCTTCAAATGATCTGCCTAATATTCGGCAATAAAAAAGCGAAGTCTTTCGACTTTTCCCAGATTGGGGTGGCCACAGCAGATCAGTCTGCAGATTAATTGGCAGTGAAGTTTTTACAGTACTGAGTTGCCAACCCGGCAACCACCTTCACAGAAGGCACACATGCAGACACATGCACGTACCTGCATGTCTTTAAAATTCACTTGACTGTAGGGTGGGGACATGCAGAATCCACACAGGAGGAGCTTCAGCAGAGAATCAAACTGGAAACCTCTTGCTGTGAGATGACAACGGTAAGTGCTGTACAACTGGTGCCAGGTGCCCAATATTCAGCAATATTACTGTTTGACACTTGTGCTGTGAGAGCTGGATTATAGAAGAGAGCACATTTAGTTTGCTGCATGCATCAGAATCCCCAACCCCCCAATGTCACCTTATACTCCTTGACTGCTCTATACTTCTCTTCACACACCTAGAGCCTATTCTCTTTGTATATACCAAATAGTCAATGTTGCCAAATCACCTAGTGTAAGGTCAACCAAACTGGCATGGGTATTTCCTACTGATATATAGGCTAAGAACACTGCCTACTCAGATTTACTGCAGGGTCCATACTAAAAGTAGCAGGAGTCCATATGCTTCTATTGGCCAGTAATTACTTGGCATAAAACCCCACAGCCCTTGAACAATAAATTATATTTATCTGCTGATGTCTATGTCCCCAACTTAGGTTACCTGGTATAGTTCTGTTAAGCAAAAGCTGGATGTAAAAATCAACCTGCCAAACATGAACTAAGGACTGCTACACTCAATATAGGTTACTAACAGGATGTCGCTTGGAAGTGATGATGTTATTGTAAGACTGGATATTTCTTGTATCCAGAATGCAAGTTGAAAGGGCAAGATAACAAAGTCACTTTGCTTGGGATCAAGAGTCTACTATTCAGGGGGAGGACAAACTGGAATGGTGGTGAGGGAGATTTCAGATCACAGTAAAGGAGGACATCAGAGCTAGTGATCGCCATGAGTCTATCAGACTCAGTTGTACAGACAGGGCAGTATTCATAATCTCAGCATGTACTCCACAGCTGGGTCAACAGTGAGAAAATAGGTTCATAGGTTGATACTAGGCTATCTGCCCTAGGGCATTTATAAGCCTAGCCAGAGTGTGTTTGGCTTTCACCACTCTTTTAGATTAGTTGACTGTGCCTCTGTATAGTAGGTCACAGAAGGTAGCTCTTTTAAGGTTAGTTTACTGTACCTCTGTCAAGCAGGGACAAAGAAGAGATCCCAGGGGTAAACTTACATCTCCCATCCATTCATCAAGATTTCTCTTTTAGAGGGTCAGTGAGGGGCTCTGCCTAACATGGATTGGGATTTTGTCCCAGAGTGAGGGGAGCCTCTGGGAAATTAACACGTTCAGGCAGCTACTGCATGGCCTACCAGATAGAGGACAATATGACCTGAAGTTTATAATGGTGACCTGAATGCTCATATTGACACACAAACAGGATACGAGGACTGCATGGTCCATGTGAGTGGGCAACATGAATAAAAGGACAGTCACTCCAGGCTAAATTTCTGTCCAGCAAATGGTTTGATCATCGTCAACACACTTCAGGAATAAAGACAGACAGTCAAAAGAACACATACAAGAGTCATCAACATCTAACTCTGACCCAGTGCCTTTTCCTTACTATGAGGAAGTCTAAGTCAAAGATTACAAAAAGTCTTTCCCAATGAAAGAGTTGGTACACATGCTACCAGCTACAAGCAGTGGTCGGAGAAGGCTAGAAGGTCACAGACTAATCTGAAGACATGGAAGCTGGTTGGAGTAGAAGCACAAGAGTTTAAGGAAACACAAGGCTATAGCATACTGGGAAGAATTAGCTGGAGCTGAAGAATGGAAGCATCTGAAGAACAGCATATATGAGGGCTATAGAACAGATATGCAACCAAGTCAAGCATAGCAACAAGTGCATAAAGAAAGCAGGTGGTGAGTGCAGACATACAGGAAGTTATCCAAAGAAAAGGGGTGCAAAGACAGTAAAGGCAGACCAGGCTAAGAAGGAACAATGACTGGCTAACAAGAGGGCAGTCATAACAATAAACAATGCATTAGAGGCATTGTACCAAACTTGTAGGACGTTACTCAGCAGATGGCACAAAAAACATCTGGTTGTAGTAAGGCATTGAGAGGATAGTCACATACCCTTCATGAAGGGCGTCAGCAACAACCTGCTCACCAGTCCACAATACAGCACAGGCAGATGGGAACGAGAATGCCCCCCATATATAGCCCATGATGAAACAGGAGAACCCAACCTAAAAGTAACAGCATTAAGAGAAATGGAGTCAGGGAAAGCAGCAGGCTCAGAGGAAGTCACAGCAGATACGATCCAGATATTGGGCAAGTTATGGAAGAAATGGCTTCAGAGGCTACTCATAGCACTATGGAGAGAAAGTAGCATCTTAGATGGGCGGAGAAACAGCAATCTGATGTCAGTGCATCACAAATGGAACAGTCACATCGTGGACAGCATTGCTGAGGAGAGCAACCTTTCAATCCACGAAAGTACTGGAGAGGGTTACTGACTAATATGCAGAGCAGTAGCAAGATGGGAAATGAGTGGTTTGGATTCACGTCAGGATGCTATACATCCAATCTCGTGTTTGCAGTGACAGAACAAAGTAGAAAAAAGAAAGATGAGAAACTAGTCTAGCCTGGCATCACTAGACTTGGAGAAAGCCGACTTTCATGGTTCTGTGATGGCCTAAAGTCCTACAAACTGATTTAATGTCGACTATGTATAAAGGACCCAATAACACTAGTATAAACAGTGTTCAAACGCGCAGCTGGGTTTCCTAGTTGGGGTGGAAGTGCGTCAGGGTACTGCTCTGAGCCCACCGCTGTTCATACAGATGGACTAAATTAGAAAACAAGCCAGAAGGAAGAAATCAACAAAGCTGATATATGTAGATGATGTGGCATTACAAGCAGCCTTTTAAGTGACAGGTGAACAGAATTCAAAACAAAGCACACAGGATGGAGAAAAAAAAAGTATAGAAAAGGTATATGTCATGGTAGAAAAGGAGGGAAAGCAGAATCTGAAAACGGAGATAGAAGGGAAAATAATAAACCAGGTTAACGGCTTCAAATATGGGGGAAGGCTGGCTTAGGGAAATCAGAATGAGAAGGATTCACACTGTAGGACAGATGATACGAGGACATCGAACAGGAGACTAAATCGTTCCAGTTGCAGAGAAGAAAAAACAGATCAAATTACAGGGGCGAGGCACAGGTGCAGGAAAGCAGAAGACAACCTGGTGAAGAAAGTTTGGAAGAAGGCAAGCAGAAATGAGGACATGGCATGAAAGATTTATAGAATGAGAGATTAACAGTCAGGCAGGACCATTGAAAGTAAGTGTGTCATTGAATCAAGACAGCAACAGTTCACAACACCCTTAACCCATGTAGAAAACAGAAAAAAAGGGGGTTAATGATGTATATTGCGTATTCTTCATCTTTGAATATTTCAGCCCCTTTTCTATTCCTGTTCTGTAGTATTTCATATTTCCATCTTCCATCTCACTTCCTCTCTTTTTTTCCTCTGTCAGATAAGAGGCCTTGCAATTGCTTCCAAGTGATCTCACAAGCCAGTTTCCTCTACATTGCCCACTCCCTATGCAGAACATTGGATTTATACCTTTAAATATTACTGTGCCTCATTGATTGGCATGCCATGTTGTACAAAGTGCTACAGAAAGCCGTTTGAATTTATACATCATGAAGTTAAATCATATTTGTTATCATGCGGACAAAGACTTCAATGTCTAATCAAAATTGAAGTGAAGAAATGCATTTGCTATCAAAAGATGCTGGTGCTACAGATGTGTAATCAGCTAGATTTTTTTTTTACCCAAAAGGAAATTTTGCTTTAGAGATGAATCTTTCACCCCATAAATTTGATTTGCTTTTGACAGCAAATAGGTTAGGTTAACATCTAAAAAGATTGGTGTGTTGCGTTCATGCAACTTGCTAAGGAGGAAGGCTGAAAAGAATTAGCTTATGTTCATAATAATGAGAAATGCAAAATAGCAACACAGAAAAATCCAATAATTGTTAGCCTAGAAGGATTGTGTAATTTATCAGACTAGTGTTTCGTATAAGGGAAGAGTTACTTATGACAAATGCAGATGTTTCTAAATTGAACAGTCAAAGAAATCAAATTTGGTGAACTGCATGATTCTGTAATAAGGGATGGAATTACTGTGGTATAAAATGATGGAGCAATGATCCAGCAATTAAAACAACCAGATGCCACCATATTTAAAACCTATGAATGTGTGCCAACAAAGGCAAATCACTAGGCAGCAGCTAAAAGAATTGTGTGCTGGAAAGGGAGTCTGTAAAATAAAATGCTAAACAAATAAGGCAAACATGAGAAATAAATGCAGAATTGTTTGTATAGCCCTTTGAGAATCCAAGGCCAAGAGCCGACTGCTCTGATCATAGTAGTTAAGCTCGCAGTAGATCTAGCTACAGAATGACAGAAGAGTTATACAGGGTCTGTGCTAGAAGATATTTCTAAACGTGAAAAAAAAAGGATTAAAAATATTGTATACCGTTGAACAGAAACATGGAAATGAACTGTTAGTACTGTGAAACTGAAACAGTTAAGCATGCCAGTAAAGAATGAGATGCAGCCTTATTTTACATTCAGAAAAGAAACAGATTGGGCCAAACTCCAAAAGGCTTGTTCTCGTTACTAAGTGGCTTAACTCTGGTATAACGCCCATTGATAAAGCAGGCTTACACTGGACTTGCATCAAAATAAAAACATTTTAGAAGTAGACACTGTCAACGGCTTTTTATTGAAAGAAAAATAATGGAAAAGGAACTCCGAAAAATCAAAGCTCGACAGGATACATGAACCGTATCCAGGAAACATTAAATGTAAAAAGACCAAGCATATGATGGAACATTTTGGCCCAGTATGTTGCATTAGACAAAACTAGTATGGAACTGTACCCATGTACAATACATACTAGAACAGTCCAAAATGACAAGATCATAGCATATCCATTTCCAGATCTGCAGAACATTTGTTCCAGGGCAATGAATCCACACAACTCATGTGTGAGGATTATTCCATGTTCCATAAAATGAAAGACACATTCTTATACTGGACAGTGGTATGCAACGCAAGAGTCAGAAATTCAGACAGTACGTACACATACAAGTATTTAAACATTTAACCTCCAGTCCACATTATCAGCAATGTAACGAGAAAGAAAACCATGGAGAATCATTGACGAATCGAGTGATCATCTGGCAGTTATGGTACACAAATTCTCCACTGCAGGGTTTTCTCTCATCAGTTCAAATGCTGAAGGCAGAACGCTGAAAAGCAGATGGTCTAATTCAGCTGTGCTGTTAATGTCTAGAAGTCATCAGAAAAATAAAATAAATACTAGTCAAGTTCTGAAAATTGAAGTAGACTACTAGAATTATAAAGTGAAAGTAAAGTAAGAATCCAGAAGGAATGTTAAGTCTACAGCCTGAAGATAAACTTTTGGTTAAGCAGCTTAGCCAAGATACCGCATCACTGATGCAGAAGATGGTAAACCGCAGAGAAGAGCCCCCAGATGTTGGCACAAGACATTGTGCTGAAGTTAAATTTGAAATTCCAGGAAGATGTCCAAGCTCTTCCAAGTGCATATCTCATCCTAACTGAGAAGGCACTTCAGAAGAGGAAATTGTTTAAAGAGTGTTGGAAGACAAAGGCACCTAAAAATATAGGTTAACTAGTACAATTTCTGTATTTTTCTAATGATATATTTGTTCTTCCTTGTACATAAAACGTATTACTGCACATTGAAGTCCTACTTTTTCATTTGCCATACTTTTGAATGCAGCAAGACTAGCCATTTTCAGCTTGTGGTTATTTGAAGCAAGTGTGGTCATGCCCGTTAGTCATGCCATCTATGAACTTCTTTACTTTTTCCAGAACTTTGCAGCATAACCTTTTACTCCACCTTTCAGCCCAAACAAGGAAAACTTGAGAAGAAAACTTCTATGATGCAATCTAAGATGCAATCTAACATGCCTCTCTACTTCATTCTCATTACAAGGAACGTTCCTTATTTTGGATCTTAAAGTCCATGCTCCTCAAAGTTTTACATAGAAAAGGTTTGTCACACATGCAGACTTGGGAATGATATCCATGGTAAATGGTACAGAATTATATTAAATCATCAAAAGAACTTTAAGTATAAAGTAGTATGCTTTAACCATCCTACCTGAAAGGTATAGTAAGCTGTTAGTATAGGTTCTACATTTCTACCATTTGTTCCACATTGAGAGAGGCAGTGTTTCATTTTGGAGGTTGAAGGTTGAGAGCTACACAGTGGAAAAGTTGTGCACATTTTTTTTTTTTTACTTTTTTATTTTACATTTGTTTATCAGGATAGTCCGACTGGATGCATGTCCATTTTCAGTGGATGCCCGAGGAGAAAAGCTCCAAGGATAAGCAGATACAGCATTACATAATATCAGCATTACATATTACAAACAGCCTATTTAGTGATTACATAAGAAAGCAAGTTAAACAAGTTCCACAGGTTAGAGTTAATCCTGAGCGCAAGTCAGGATTAAATTACACAGTAAAAACTGGTTAACAGATTTTTACGCATTCTAGTGTGAGAGTTATCCAGGCTGGACACATTGACATAGCCAGTTAAGTGACAAATGTTGTTTGAGTCTAGATTTAAAACATTTAAAGGTGGAAAGTAAGGTAATATCAGCTGGAAGAGAGTTCCAGGATTCTACTTAGAGTTTGCAAAGAGAGTGTCTCTGGCTGTCTTATTAATTTTGCTAGTCTGAATTAGTAGTTTGTTAGAGGATCGAAGTGGTCTAGGATTGTTATAGGGGGTGATAATATTTAAGGGCAGGACTATTGTCTGGATTATAGGAGGATTTTATAGGCCATAATCAGTTGGTTATACTGGATTAGGCTGGGTAGTTCAAGCCACCCAAGCCGATTTAGATTGATGCAATGATGTGTCCTAAAAGGCAGCCCAGTGGCAAACCTGGCAATGTGGTTGTAGCAAATTGAGAGTTTAAGGACAGTCTTGTTTAAATTTGAGAGTAGATGGGATGCATACAGAAGGGTTGAAAGAAGGTGAGAGCGAGCTATGGCAATTTTAGCTGGAGGGGTTAGGAAGGCTTTTATTCTCTACAGTGATCCCAGTTTTTTTATTGATGGTTTTGATAGTTTGGTTAACATGTAGGTTGAATTTTAGGATAGTCTAGGATGTCACCTAATAGTTTTGTAGAAGGGTCAGGGGAGATTAGTGTGCCATCATTTGAATGTATGGTAAAGGTGAAAGCGGTAGACCTATGTGTTGGTGAAAATAACAGCATTTTAGTTTTTTTGGGATTTAGGATCAGATTATGTTCAGAAAGCCAGTTTTCTATTGTATTAAAAGGTGGTCTGGGTAGCTGACCATAACTCTTCTGGAGATGTGGCTGAGCAAATCAGAGTAGAGTCATCAGCATATATTGGATACAGCTGACGTTTGGGATGACAGTTTAAAAGTAGTTAATGAAGATTGAGAACAGCAAGGGCCCTAGTATAGAGCCTTGTGGTACTCAAAGGGTGTTTGGTAGAAGGTTAGAGAGTTTGTTCTGCCAGAGGACAGCCTGCTGTCGACCATTCAGGTAGGATTGAAAACATTGAAGGGCTCTAGTATCTAGAGTGAATGTTTGCAGGGTGTGGATTAAAAGTTGATCAGCCATATTGAATGCCTTGGAAAGATCCAAGTAGAGGGCTGAGGATATACAATTATTGTTGCGATTATGGTTTATGGTGTTGGTAAAGGCTAGGAGGGCTGAAGTAGTGCTGTGATGAGGACGGAAGCCATGCTGAGTGTCTGCCATAAGGCGATTTTGGATTAGGTGGTGCATGAATTGTCTATGAACACATTTTTCCATAATCTTGGCAAGTGGAGAGAGTATAGCTATTGGCCTATAAATTGGAGAATTCAGTAGAGCTGCCTCCTTTGTGAAGTGGGATTACATAGGATAGTTTCCAGATGGTGGGAATTTTAGATTCTACTATGGATCGATTGATTAGTATTGAGACGGGGTAAGCAATAGCACCAGCTGATTTTTGTAGGTACTCAGCAGGGAGCTGATGAACAGAAAGTGTAGTGGGTTTTAATTTTTTGATCAAGGTACAGATAAGTGAAGTGGCGACTGGTTGGAAGCTGAATGCGAGTAGGTTTCTAGGGGTGCTACTTTTCAGGACCAGGGGAGCTAGGAGGTAGTTGGCTAGCTAGGGCTTGAATTGTCTCAGTAAAGAATATGTTAAAACTGTCACATCTTCAGGGGTTTTATCAATAGTAGCAGCAAGGATTGGGGTTGAAGTTTGTCCAGGATGTAGTAGATTATTTAAACCTGCCCAAAACTTGAGGGTTAGTTTGATTTACTGTCTGTAAATTACAGTTGTATTGTTTGTCTTGTAAAATTGATTTTTTTGGTTTAGATCCTGGATTGCCTGTATTTAATGTGAGGGTCTTTAGAAGAATGCCATAAAGCCCATGCTTTGTTTCTAAGGGTAATTTTGAGTTTAGACTCTTTAGAAAGCCATGATGCAGTATTTGCCTTGGTTCTCTTTAAATGAACAGTTGCATGCAAATCAAGGATCTCAAGGAATTTGTTGTTAAAGTATGCTACTGCTTCCTCTAAGGGGAGGTGTTTTAGAATAGACCAATTAAATGAGTTTAGTTCTTGTTTGAATTTGGCAGGGTCAAAGTTTTTATTGTTTCTAACCTTTCTGAGTTAAGGGTAGTTGGGAATTAATGGTTTTGTGCTTAACTACATATGTGAGAAGGTGATCGCTTAGGCCATCTAGGGTAACAGAGGTGACACAGTTGGGAATGACTATTTATGAGTACCCAGTCAAGTATGCTTTCTTTTTGGTTGGGTTTAATCCTGGTAGGGGTTGATATAATTTGTGTAAATGCATGCAGGTTAATATGGGTGGTTGGGGATTCTGAGGAACAGGTGCCCCAGTCTATGTTTAAGTCTCCAAGTAGTAGGGTTTCTTGGGGGTAGTGCAGGATATCTTCCAGTGTAGATATATTGTTACCTGGAGGAATGTACATACAGATATTAATGCATCTTTATTAAGTTGCAATTTGGTGGCAAGAAACTCAGAGTTATTAATATGAGGTGGTTGTAGTACATCTATGGTGACATTCAACTCTGATTTATAAGAGTACAGCTACCCCACCCCCTTCCTCGAAGCACGATCCAGCCTGTGCAAGTTCTGCCCAGGTGGTAACACTTCATTGTCTTTAGTGTTAGGTTTTAACCAGGTTTCAGATAAACAGAGAATCACAGGGGAGTGGACATCCAGAAGTGCATGCAATTCATGTACCTTGTTTTAATGCTTCTAATATTGAGATGACAGGCTAGGAGAGAGTTAGTTGGTCTATTAATTGTAGGTTTGTAGCTTAGATTGCAAGCAGAGGGGGTATGTGCATCTGAAGTGGGTGGGCCAGGGTTGGGGTGAATATCACCACCAAGTATTTGGTTGAGTCTATACTTGGTGATGAACTTCAGGAATTTGTTTATTAGTTTGTGGTAATGTTTGGATCTAGAGCTAATGTGCCTGGGATTGAGATGTTGATAGACTGAGCAAGATGTTGGATAGGATCTGGTACTGTTAGTATGGTTGAAGGTGGAAGGATTTACAGCTGGGGTGATAGTATGGCCTTTTGGGACCCGAAATCCCATGAGAAACTGGTTTTCATACAAGGTAAGGAGGTATGGTGTGAACAAGGGGGGTAGTAAAGAGGATTATATTATTATCTGCGATTCAGCTAGTGAGTTAAGGAACTGTTTTACCTGGTGATGCAACACCAGAAGATAGAGTGGTGAGGTAAAGGTACTAGAAGGGGGATGGGAGAATGCCAGATGAAAGCCAATAGGTGCTATTACAATGTAGCTAGAAGAATGGGGATGGGTGGAATTATCCCAGATGAAAGCAGATATGATCTAGAAAGTGGGGGAGTGGCTATAGTACTATAAATTTAGAGGTAGTGGGAGGGAATTGGGAACAGGAACGGGAGCGAAGAGAGCCCAAGCATAGCGAGGGCGAACGTAGTGGGGCTATTGCATTTACAAGGTTTCCTAAGGTGTCCTAAAGCTATAAGGTAAGTATTATAGCTCTTAATGTAAGAGTCCATTTACTTCAGTAACAGGGGAAGGAGACCACTCAATTACAAAAAAAAAAAAAAGATCCCTACGGCTGACCAATATGGTGACCTGCTTAATTACACAGCACTGTAAGTGAAAGTTTAACAAATGCTGTATGTGCAACCTACTCTGTTTAAATGCTGAGAAAAACAGATTGCAGTCCTGTAGACACCGTTTTGTAGGTAACTGTAGAATTAAGCTAGGAAAAGAGAAAAGCAGAGATTCTAGGGTAAGCATGAAGGCAACAACAGGCAGTAATTTTACAATAATGCATTCAGAAAGGTTTGGTGGTGGGGGGGTAAAGTAGCACACTTCAGAATGAACTAAGATTTATAGCTAAGAAACCTAAGCAAGAGAGCAATGCAGTAAATAAACACTTGCCAGATTTTAAAGATACACCAGAAAAACTAAAACAGTTGTTCACAATTTTACATCTGGAAAACTGCCAGTTAAAGCACTTCGGGTATAGCTAGCCCAAGTTATTCAAGTCATAAAAGCACTAATTCAATGTGTGTGTGCAATTTAAACATTAAAAAACACATGCAGCTAGTAGGAGCTCTGATTATACACTTTCTCTAGGTACAGATTCAGTTTAAACACAAATATTACCACAGAAATTCAGTAAAGTCACTGGCTACTTATAGAGGCTCTGAAAAAAAAAATAGAGCAGTCTGTGCAGAACCAGAATTTAGCAGCAGGTCATTCAGTTGCACAAAAAAACTGAAAAAGATCCATACAATGAAGAAACTTACACAAGTCACACCAGGTCAGCCAAGGGGGGGGGGGGGAAGCAAAAGCACCTAGATTTGAAAATGATGCCTGTACTGAATTGTAGCAGTTTAACCTGTTTGAGGAAAGAGGGGGTGGGGGAAAAGGAAGGCAGTAGGAGTGGTTACAGGGAATACCCTGATTGACTCAAGACACCACACCAGAGGTAAGTTGAATGTAAGGGCCTAAAATCTGCACTGTGTTATTTGCACGCAGTACTTTTAATTGCTTAGAAAAAGATGATCCAGGAATTTCTTATTTGTTAAGCAGCTCTGAAACTGCAATAAATCCAGACACAGGAATTCTGCAGCCAATGGGAAGTCTTGCAGAATTAATTTGCCAAGTAATAGAAACGGACTAGTTAGCCAATTAAACTAAGTGCCTTTACTGGAATATTTCAGATTTTGTCAAACCACTACATATTAAATGTCAACAGCATACACAGTGCAAACGAAGATTCAAATGGTCTGCTTTTCTTTAAGCCTGTGTTTATGGAAAGCTACTCACAAATCATGTAAGCAAAGTTTTATCCTTAAGCACAACAGACCAAGCCTCGATGTGACATCCTACAGAACAAAAATCTACATTATTCTATACAAGTTTTTTTCATATGGGTGACTTAGTGCATTTGAGTTATGGATTTTACATGTAAAGCACATCCTGGCTGGGTACAAATCAATCCTTTGGTGTGAAAAGTTCTTTATTCCACACTAGAGGCTTGATTTGTATCCAGCTGGGATGAGATTCCTCTGTATATAAAACTTTCAGCCCAATTTCTTATTAATCTAGCAAAGGAAATTAATTTCCTGTAATGTGTCATACGAGTAATAGCATAACTGGAAATGTAGCTGTATAATGGAAAACTAGTTGAGTAAAAGGGATTTTTTTCCTAGTGTATTTTGAGCATTCTGATTTACTGATTCTTGAATATATGCTGTATGTAGTGTGTATTAGTTTTATTATGCATAACACGAGGACGCGTTTCATATTTGCTGTGCACAGATAATTTGATTTAGAAAATTGTATTTTATTTGTACATTTGTTAACCAAGGAAGCCCACTGAACACAATTAACATTTTTCAGGAATGACCCAGAAGAATAGTTAAATAATTTACTCAGTCAAATGGTGGGCAAAAGAAGGCAGAAGAATTAAATTCCACTACCCTCGTTTACAGGTAGTAACTCATTAGCAGACCAGTCTCTTTATACTTTGTGCGGATAGATTTGACTGTTTATATTATATGATCTACACCTTTGCCACAGCCCTTAGGTAAATTAGAGCAATATTTAAAAACTGTTCCAGATTTTGTGCTTTTATGAAAGGATGACTCACTTTCATGTACCACTGCCATTTAGGTTACGGTATCAAGCATCATTGTATGGAACTAGTCCATTCTAATTCCCAAGTTCCACAATGGTTCAAAGTATCCAGATGACTTGTATCAGATTACAGACCAAAGAATTAGGAGGTATAGCATCCAGCAGGATAAAAGCACTCAAACAAAACAATGCTGTGCACAAAAACTTTACCAAAACCAAATTGGAAGTAAATTTGGCCTCCCAAGGAAAAGGGCAACCACAAGGCATTCTTTAGCAATGTCCACAACCTTAAAGGCAATACACAGTTGTGTGCAGAGTTTGTTACTGGAGCCACGTATATGGAGACGCAAGATGTAGCAAACCTACTGGCCAACAAATCCAGCTGCAAGTTTACTTCTCTTTCCCCCTCAACCTTTGCTCTGGAAATACCATCAAATGCAACTCCCCTATCACTAGGGAGCAGGTTGTTAATGCTAAGGCCAAGATCACTGCATCGATGGGCACAGACAATATCCCAGGATGCCTTTTGAATAGTACAGTATCAAACATGACGTATCAGGCCCTCTAGAATTGCTATTTAACTGCAGCCTGCAAACAGGCTTCTTGTCTAACAAACAGAGAACAGCAACAGCCATCCCTCTGCACAAAGGGGGGTCATCTATAGACTCTGGAAATTACAGACTCAAGTCTCACATGCATGACCATTGGAGAGAATTATCAAAGGCAGGTCATGCCTACTCAACTTGGTGGACTTCAAGAGAAAGTCACCAAAGCAACGGATGAGAGAAAAATGGTTCACAATAACTACCTTAACCTGATAAAGGGATTTGACAATACCCCACTCGGGCATTTTTGGCAAACTTAAGAGATTAGGTATAAACCCTTATGTCACCCAGTGGATAGCCAGGTGGCTCCTAGACGTGACTCAGGGAATTAAAATTGGGGTAGTCTACCTCTAGAAAAAAGAGGCCATTCACAAGTGGAGTCCCTCAGGGATCAAGCCTGAAACCCCTCCCTTTTTGACATTTACTTATCTGAAATAAAGGACAAGGTCAATGGCCTCTAGCTGACTAAAGCCAATCCGAATCTGCAATTACCTGCAGTCACAGAAAATTCCACTGGCACACTGCTTCTCCAGGAATGGCTGACAGAAATAACTGGTGGCAGAGCCATGAACTAAAAATAAACACCAAGGAATGCATAATAGTATCCTTTGGGAACTCATCCATCCCTGGTAATCATATTAACAACACACCCCTAAGAGCTGGCGCAGTAGTCAGGAACTTAGAGGGACACAGAGATCTAGCCTTTGACTATCGCATATCTAAAGTAGTGAGGAAATAATTTTATGTTGTGCAACATATCAAAAAGGTATGACATCTAAGGCCAAAGCAGGTCATTGTTCCACTGTATTTGGCATTCATCAGAACTATCAGAGTACAATGCCACCCTTTAGTGAGAAACATCTCTGGATGTTCCAGTTGTTGGATGTGCCTGATTAGGTACATTACAGTACAGGGCATAAGTAACATATACTATGCTGACATCCTCAAGACCCTAGCCCTGTATTATCTTACAGGCTGTTGAGGAGAGATCTATACCTGGCATACAAGGCATTGTCAGACCCCCCACCCAGATGGACCTCCTACATATCCACAAAACAAACATTACCAGAATTATCCATTCTAAAGACTTAAACTTGCCGGTGATAAATGGGACCTGCTGCTTTACTTGGTATGTATTCTAGAAGCTACCCAGTCTATGGAACAGAGTCCCCATCCATGTGAAGCAGAAATGCCCCCAACCCAATTCAAGTGCAACTTGGACAATTTGATGGGGAACAGGAAATTCATACCTGGTTTGGCACCTGTCTCTCTAATGGATACAGGCAACCTGTAAACCTTTCATTTCCCAAACCCCTGATTACACTTATCAAAAGGTACCAGTACCTTGTGGGTCATTAGCCTAATACACAACGAGCGTTTGCACCTATAAAGGTCATGACTGAAAAAGGTCACCCAACTACCCCACCTTCAATATTATCAATTAGAAATAACTGTGAATATAGCCATGTCGTCTTGGGAAAAGGAATTCATTAACCCAAGCTGGGCAACCAGTATTTATACACAGGGAAACTTAAGCCCATAACAGATTGAAATCAATCAACTTGTAATCCACCAGCAAAGCTACTCAAGATGACATCAGGAAAGTTATAAAAATGCATATTCTTTAGTATAGGAGGGCACTTCAGTGACAGAGAGCATAAAGAAGCAATGTTGGATGGCAGTGAAGTGCTATATCTACTGTATCAAAAGTTGAATAAACCGATGGTGTGTCTAGCAATGTATACTAAGCAAAAGCAGTTGCATAGTTAACCATGATGCTAGGCAACATACATATATAAACCAGGAATGATCCAACTTTAGCTTGGAGTTGTGATCTAGTTGTGATGGAATGGTCTAGTCCCAGTACCTTGTTATAATAATATGACATTGTTGCCTCATAAGAGCAGCTATTATTATGTGAAGACATCTTACTATATGGTACTAGGAATGCAATTCTCAAAACACTAAACTCCCAAACGCTGGATGCAGTGTACAGAGCCATTTGGGGCCAACTTAAATGCAGTTCCCTGCATGCAGCTTTGTATGGTGACTTGGATATAAAAACTGAGCACTTTAGCAG
>NC_056739.1:345494820-345532320 GCF_019279795.1 Protopterus annectens
CCTCCTCCCGTTTAAGTATATTTCTGCCTAAACATTTATGCCATGTCTTTTTTCCATATCATAATATTCTTCTATTAGAAAATTTACAGAATGATTCATTTCTATACATTTTTCTATGCTCCACTTTCTCATGTTATCTTGGCACTAAGAAAAAAAAAGTTATATCCACCACTCGCACTACTTTTTATACACGTTCTTCATGGGTCTATGATTATTCTATAACTGCAATACTTCCCATTCTACAATTTCATCCTAAAATACTTAATTTATTAATCACCCCCCCCCCATTTTCTACACAAGCTTGGGGGGGTTTGTCACTTGTCACCATCTCTCCCTGTTCAGTACCACTCTCCTTGGTTCAACACTCCTATCAGTTACAGGTCTTCTCCCACAGTCCATCCACCTCTTTACTGGATGCTCTAGTTTCTCCTCGCCTTCTTCCAGTCTATCCCAAATCTCCCTCAGTAGACTTTTCCTCTTTCCTGCACATGTGCCTGAACCATCATAATCTGTTCAGACTTTCTGTAATTGGAGCTACTTTGGCTTCTGCTCTTCTCTGCATTTCTTTGTCTATCCCACAGAGTGCATCCCATCACCAGCCTCCGGCACTTCATTTCCAATCACCTCTAGCTTCAACCGCTCCAACTTTACTGCCCCGCTTTGTATACCATACAGTAGTCAATTCCCTGTTTTGTACACTTTACTTTTCGGCTTTTTTAGCATTTCTCTGTCATACACTACCCCTGACACACTGCCAATTGGCTGCAGCCCCTGACACACACTGCCAATTGGCTGCAGCCCCTCTAATCCTAGCTTTGAACTCCTCATTCAGACTTCGCTTCAAGTGTATGGAAGGTGGTAGCTGAAGAGGTTAACCAGTTCCTGCTTTCCCCTCCATCTCATTTTCAGCTACTCATTTCTCTCATCTGTTGCCATTACAACTGCTTCATCTCTACTCAGTTTCATCCGATGTGCCTTCAATTTTAGATTTCATTCCCCTACCTTTACTGAAGTTCTCACTCAAAGTCCACCTGTAATGCCACACATCTGCATACAGCAGCTCTGTGACCTGTCCCCTCTGGCACGTTTGTGAATAGCAGTAGGTTCAGAGATGAACCCCGATACATTCCCACTACCACTGGGAACCCCTCTAAGGCCAAAATTAGTTCACACTTGAGTCATTCGTTCCTTATACATAGCTTGCACTAATTTTACCTATGTTTCTAGACTTGGAACCACCACAAGACTGCTGAAATCAGCTTTCTTGGTACCTTGGCATGTGCTCTCTCCAAGTGTAGGAATGGCCATTTGGATTCTTTCCCCATTTCTAACTAGTGCTCATTTATGTTAAGTTCATACATTTATAGGAGGATACTAGGCCAATGGCCCTAGGGCTTTTATAAGCCTAGCAATGGAAAAAGCCTAGGTACCCTAATTTGACCAACATTAGACTGTCATTGAGGGAGTGATCCTGTGACCAGCTCCAACTGTCCATGAGAAACATAGGTGCCATCCCCAGGGTGGATTTATGATGACCCATCCAGTTGTCAAGGTCGCTCTTAAGTAGGGTCATTGAGGAACTCTGCTTCACGTGAACTGGCAGTTTATTCCAGAGGAGCAGCAATCCCTGGGAGATTGCCCTCTCTCTGTTCAACATGGTTTGTTAATGTTACAGGCTAAGTTGAGATCCCTGGAGTGAGTGAATCTTGTCCTATCTGATTTACAGACGTGCAGCATTTCCATTAGGGCAGGATCAGAGACAGCTTTGTAGGCCGGGGACAGCTCACATCTCTTAAGTCTGTAGAATATAGAGTTTAGCAACAACAATTTTAGTCTTTTCATGTATGTTTTGGAGGCACTGGATTTTCCGTTAGAAACCTCGGTGGTCTCTCTAGTTGCTGCAGATGGCTGGTGAGGTACATACAGAAGGGACCATTGTACTCAATTACTGGTCTGATAAGGTTCAAGTACAGCAGAGTTATAACCTCCTTAGTCTTGGAGGAGATGCCCCTATTTAGAAGGTGCACAATGTAGAAGGCTTTTCTTACTATGAACATATGGTGATCAAAGTTTATATTGCCATCAACCAGTGTTACCAAGTCTCACACCACTGGGTTTGAACTTAGAGCGGTGCTCTCTCCATCATAATTACAGGTGCTACAACTTTGCAAAAGGGGATAATGAGTTTTTTTTTTCATGCTTTTAGTTTTAAATCAGGTCTGTGTCAGTCCCTTCTGTAATATGTTAATATTGTTGGGGACTATGATGCTGCAAACATAAGCTACAGGCCATAGACTTTTGCCTGGACTTCAGAAAAGTAGATGCCAAACAGATGGCCCAGCATAGATCCTTGTGGTATCCAGCTGTTAAGGTTTGGAAGTCCATGTCCACCAATAGTTAACAGTGTGTTCCATCAGTGAACCAGTTTGGCTACCCATCTAATGATGTACAGCTCAATTCCCAGATGGTAGAATTTCTCAATGAATCCTGAGTGGGGAATTTTGTCAAAGGCCTTGGACAAGTCAAGATAGGTGGTATGTACTGCTTTGTCCTCATCCAAGGCTTTGGTGACATTTTCAAAGAAATCCACCAGGTTTAATAAAAAAGATCTACCCCTAATGGAGCCAAACTGGGTTGGGTCAAGAATCTGTAAGTCACCTGTGTCCTCGTTGCGGTCCATGATTATTCTTTCCAAGCCTTGCTGATAAGGCTGGTTAGGCTTATGGGTCAATAGTTCCCAGGGTCAGTTGATGGAACCACTTTACACAAGGGGATTACTGTTGCTCATCTCCAGTCTGCTGTAACAAAGCCAGTGCTCAGGATATTGTTAATAGTGTGCCAAGTGGATCTACTAGGTCTTGCTTCAGATGGTTTAATAAGCATCCTGGATGTTATCTGGTCCCATACAAGCCATGTGTTTAGCCTTGGAGAGTGCTTGTATGACCTGTTCTTTGGAGACTCTGAGGACTGGTGTCAGGAATGCCTTGGGGTATGGCTGGTGGGGAGGGGGGTGAAGTGTTTGCACAATACATCAACTAGCAGGTTGCCGATTTCCTTAGGTTCACTGCAAGTGAACCATCCACTACAAGTGTGGCACACAGCTGGGCATTCCCTTTTAGGTTTTAGATGCAGCTAAAGAATGCCTTACGATAGTATTTAGCTAGGGTTGCTAATTTAGACACATAAACCTGAGGATTTTAGATATCCAATTTGCTTGTTCAAGCTGTGGATGGTATTCTCTGCTGAGCAGATTCCAGCTTGTTCTTTGATATCAGTCTCTTCTTTTGTTATGCAAGTTATTTATGCCAACAGTCTACCAGGGTGGCTTTTTTTTTTTTGAGAGGACCTGGTTTTGTTCCTGTCAGATACATTTAAGGGGCTATAAAGGGCAGATGACAAGGCAAGAAATGTGGAAAATACATAAATATAACTGCAAGCATGGAAAACTTCCAGAAGAATCTCATGTTGATCAGGAATGAGCACAGAAATGGTTAAGGAGGAGCGAATTCAAACCAAGATATGAAAAGTTAATATTGGCAGCCCAAGAAAGTGGGCTGTGTACACACTGGTTTTACAAGTCCATTGAATATATTTATTAATATTTGTTAACCGGGTTTGTCCAACTGGGATTGTGGCCCATTTTAAGTGTAGACCTGAACATGTGGGAGGATCAGACAAATGTAGGTTTTGTAAAACCTAATTGGTAATTGGTCACACACCTCATTGGTTGTGACATAGTATAATGAAAGGCATAATAATGTGGCAAGACTGTTGCACTGGGGATTGTGCAAACATTATGGTACTGAAGTGGCTGGAAAACACTGGAAACAGCCACAAAGCATCATAGAAAATGATTAAGTCTACATCACATGGCATCATCCATTACCAACAGTTCAAAAGATAGATGCAAGAAAACCAGATATAGTGATCCATGAAAAGAAAACAAAAGTTGCACTAATCTGTGAAAATCACCACATCCACAGACTACAGCATCTTCCGCACACAGAGAGACAAAGTCAAAGTTTCAGGATCTGCAGGCAGAAACTAGGGCAATGTAAAAGAAAGATACCATGACAGTTCCAATAGTAGTAGGAGCAACTGGTCTGATAAAGAATCTACAATCATTTAGATACGTTACCAATACATGTAACCCCATACGAATTGCAGGAGTCATTGCTGGGCACACTGTGAAAAGATTGAAACAAAAACTAAATTTCATGAACTTAAACTCATATTTTGACTTGGGAATGGGGTGCATTCCTGTCATGGTATTCGAAACCCAATCAATTTTGGAGAAAGTAAAAAAGGCACGTGTGTACTTCTCTGCATAGGAGATATTGTTGACTGTGCTAAAAGGGGCTTTGAAACTTTTTATACCATCTCTTAGCAGGTTATAGTTTGCTTTGGAGAAATGTTTTAAACTCCTGTAGGGGGATCAGTTCTGATCTACTTCAGATGAGACAGATTTATGGTCCGACCTTTATCAAGGAGACCAACACACAGGTGGTAGTGCAGTGACTCCCCCCCCCCCCCATACTGGTGAGCACTAGATCTAGCACATTCGAACCCCTTGTGGGGGTGCAGACCAACTGTTCCAGGGCATTTGAATTGAAGCCCAGGAACCTCAGAGCGATGGTGCTTCTGCTCATGTAAGTTGCCTAACTGATGCAAGGATAGTGGAAATCTCCCATGACCAAGGTGTTTGGCTGTATATGGAGCGAGTAGCATTCCAGGTAGGCTGTGTGCTTCTCCTGGTTTCTAGGGGGGGGGGGACCGTAGCTGGTGATTATGTGTTGGGGTATTTTACCAACAGTTATTCAGACCAGGACAAGCTCCTGAATGTCATACAGGGTTTACCCATCTTGAGGTGTATTTCGATTTAATGAAGATACACCTCCACATTTGGTTCTTTGTTTTGGGGGTCTGAATGTGTGAGGGGCATTGTAGCCCTGTACAGCCAGGGTGCTCTCTGCGGCCTTGACCCAAGTCTCAGTGACTGCACACACATCGCTATCTCCCAAGGTGCGGACTGCTTCCAGGGAGTGCAGTTTACCGTTTAGGCTCCTAGCATTAAGCAGCATGACCTTGAGTTTGTTGCTAGTGGATTTCTTCACGTTGGAGGTTTGTTATTTCTAAAATTGCACAAAAAAGGCACTACCGAGGAGGCAAGCATTTTTGCCAGTATCCGAAAGCCTTGAGGAGACAGGTGAATTCCATCTCTTGCAAAGCAACATGGTCTGTCGACCACATCTTCCCAGGATGACAGATACTGGATCCTCCTGGAGTGACACCAGAAGCCAAGCCAGTTATTGAAACTAAATTTTTTCCTGCATTGTGGCATCATCCTAGGTGAAGGTAGAATGCTGTTTGGGGCTAGGGACATGCCTACCTGGAACATAATCTGATAGTTTAGTCATGTCATTCTTAATACAAACACTAAAGTATTTTTGGATTCTATAAGCGCTTTCATGCATTAAATACATGCACTTCTTCAGACAAACCTATAGCAAATGCTTCAGTAATATATACTCCCACCAACATTTTACTTAATAGAATAATTAATTAATTAAATAATCAACAGTCCTATACAATTAAAACTTCACAACAGGAAATTTAAAAATACAAATGTTTATATTCAGTCTTAGACTTAACAAAATGCCAACGTTCACCCTGGTATAAACGAAATGTGCTCCATTAAATGTTTATTAAAGTTAAAAGCTCTCGTGAGATGAAGATAACGATTTAATAATAACAACAACAATAAAGATGTGCAATGTATGTTGTTTTTAATTTACATTCATTATTACCCAATACAAAATAGTTTTTAAAGATCCCTTTTTGGGAAAATATTTTCATTTAATACAATATGGTTTATTTGATATTTAGCTGGCGTTAAAGATGTATACTTTAATAGTTATTAAATTAAATTTAAATTAAATGTATGAAGTATATATTCTGTTTAGGTAATCTAGTTAATGTTTTTAACGTTTTGCCAAGTCTAAGACTAAATATAAACATTTGTATTTTTAAATTTCCTATTGTGAAGTTTTAATTGTATAGGACTGTTGATTTAATTATTCTATTAAGTAAAATGTTGGTGGGAGTATATATTACTGAAGCATTTGCTATAGGTTTGTCTGAAGAAGTGCATGTATTTAATGCATGAAAGCGCTTACAAACAGTAAAGTATTTTTGGATTCTATCTTCGACTGGCGTTATTTGTTGGGTCCACTTTGGCGGTTTTTCTTAGTTTGTTCATTTTGCTTGTTCGTTTTTTCATGGCTGAAAATTGTGGATTCCAGCAGTCGCAGTCGTTGCTTTCTCCAAACTCCGATTCCAGTGGAGCATCTAGCCGTGATATGGATCCCATTGGTAACCTCTCAGCCCTCGTTCAGCAGTTTACCCAACGAGTGGAGGACTTTGCGGAACAGGTTAAAAGCCGGCATTTGGACAACTTGCCAGTGGTTCGTCCAAAGACCAGCGTGTCTTTTAATGCAATTCCCAGTGTGCTACTACCGACACAAGCGGAGGTTACAAACACACAAATTAATGTAAATCAAAGTTTATCAGGCAGTATCCAGCCCACACAGGTAGCGAGACTGAGCCAGCCTGTAAGTAATCAACATAACACATCTTTATCCAATGTTAACAATAGAGATGGAGCACAAACAAACAATTAACAACGCGTTTCCAGTATTACAAGAATTTTTTAATATATCTAGTAACATTTTTAGTGACCAAGTTGGTGATACTACGAGTGTTCACAATGAACAACAAGAAGGTAACAACATAGTCCTTAAACTGAAGCTTTGACAGCTGTCTCCTTAAATATAAGAAGCTTCAGCTGGAAACTATGTACTTCAAGGAGTGTATTAATCTAAAGATAGTCCCAAAGGGACTTAGACAGTGGAAATATCCTGTAGGCTTAATTAAGCACTCAGAGTTCCATCTACGTCTAATTTCCTTTTTTAATGATCAGGGACTTCACTTGTTGGACTTATTAGCTTGTGAATACTCAAAACAAATGTCCGACTTAAAACAGCAGTTGGAGAATCTCAAACAGGAGATAAAAAACGATCCATACTTTGGCCGCTATGAGTACGAGTATGGCAGAATCTTCACAAGTATAGATACTTTGTTGAAAAAATTAAGTGAAACAAAAAAAACGAAAGATTAGTAGAGACAAACTGGCATATGAGGACAAAACTGCATATCTAGATCCACCCTTTAATAAGTCAGTGTATAATTCTACTTTTCAAACATTAACAAATAATAGTAATAATTCCAGCGTAACTAACGACGCCGAACAGTTAGAGTCAACCTTGGATGAGTTCACGTCCTCTAATGATAACGACAACAATCAACCTCGACGTAGCGAATGGCTACAAAACCAGCAGGGCCAACAGCGGAACAACCAAGGACCAACAGAGTATAAAAATCCACAAAAGGGTTTTCAACGTGTATACTCAACACCAAGAAAAAGAATGTGAACTGGGGCAAGAAAGCGCAGAGCAAGAAGGCCTACAACTGGCGCAAGAAGTAAATTATATTGATATGATTGATAAACCTGAAATTCTTCTTAGCAACAGTAGAGATTTCCATGTTTACAATTATACTAAATTTGAGGTCTCTCAGAACTTTACTGAACTACTAGCTAAAGGTTTCAACTTTGTTCTACCTCAAAAGCCTAATGTTGCTCGGATGCTCTGCGACCTCAAACTATTTACACATAAGCTTAATCTAAAGTTGTTACTTGGACAGAATAGTAACGTGTTTAATAGTGAATGCATAGCTAGCACGTACAACCCCCCTCTTGATAATATTTTCTTGTTTGAAAAGATCACCGAAACTCATTTAAGGGGCTTGAACAATGAACTTACCCATAGTAACATTTTGGATGCTAGCGACCAGAATTTGATCGCAATAGTTAAAGCACACAAAATTCGGGTAATGAAGCCCGATAAAGGTGGGGGAGCAATGTTAATGTACGAGAAGGATTATGAGGCTAAGATGAACATCATGTTATTAACTGACAATTATAGAAAAGTCTCTATAAATGAGCTAAATCAAGCTTATTTAAAAATAAAAAACGTGCTAAGCGAGTTATTCATCGAAGGTAGCATAGATACTGCTTTGTATCAATATTTAACTATTCTAGCCCCTTTGGTGCCAGTTATTTTCGGTGTTCCAAAGCTCCATAAAAGCATTCAGAGCCCCCCATTTAGACCAATTATTGATGGTCGCCAGTCTATTACGTATTCATGTGCAAAATGGGTGGACAATAAGTTGAAAGACATGCTTAAGACTGAGCCTCAAATTTGCAAGGACTCTTGGCACGTTCTTGAAACTTTGAACAACATCCCCTTTGACACGAATTTTAATTTCCTGACGGCTGATGTCAGGGATCTATACACGGTAATCCCTCAAGACACCGGGATAGACTGGGTTAGGGACTTCTTGTTGTACAAACGTTTGTCAGGGAACGAGATAGATTTGATTATTAATTTTAGAATTAGTATTGAGCAATAACTTCATGTTCAAAAAGGACCTGTATTTACAGTTAACAGGTGTTGCAATGGGCTCCCCTTGTGGGGGCAGCTTTGCAAACTCAGTAATGGCCCATTGGGAACGCACCTTTTTGTTCCAACATTCATTATATAAGGAAGTCGTCGTATGGTACACTCAGTACCAAGACGACATCCTTATAATATTCACAGGTGGTGAAGACGTAGCTCAAAAGCTCATTGGAGTCATGAATTCATTCACTCCCTTTTTGTCATTCACTCCCTTTTTGTCATTCACTTATAAATTCGACAACATTTCCATAAACTATTTGGATATTTTGATTCGAAAAGATTCTGAAAAAGGCACATTCTGTACCAGTGTGTTCCGCAAACTCCATTATAGCAACTCTTTTCTTCACTTTACTAGTTGCCACCCCTTTTTTCAAAAGAAAGGGGTGGTGAAAAGTCAAGTAGTACGAGCTTCTCGAATGTGCTCCAATGAAACAACATCCAAGGAAGAATGGCATAAGTTGGCTTCAATGTTTTTGAACAGAGGGTACCAGAGTAAACTAATTAATTCCGTGATCTTGGAGGTTACCCACAAAAGACAGATCGGTCTATTAGGACCAGTTTTAAAAACAGATCAGATCACTATATCTTTAGAAAATGAAAATCTGATTAGTGAAGTATGTCCAACAATGAACGTGGGTCCAAAACAGGTAGACTACAGTACTTGTCTTCTTACACAATTTAATATATCATCATCAGAAATAAGATGTATACTCAATAATAATTGGGAATTCATTGTCCAGGATGCACACATTAGTAACACCTTAGGACCAAAACCACTAGTTGTTTTTAAGAAGGCACCTTCATTAAAAACCCTGTTGGAACGCACACCTAGGGAACAAAAGCTTAATAATGGGATGTATAGGTGTGGTCGTTGTAGATACTGTAAATATATAAAAACAGGTACCACCTTTTTAATTAGAGGTGTAAGATACTATATAAATAACAGGTGTGACTGTAATAGTCAAGGTGTGGTATATCTTGTCACCTGTAAAATCTGCTCCGCGTTCTACTTGGGGAAGACGGAACGCCACTTAAAACAACGAACATATGAGCACTTGTATGCAATTTCTAAAGGGGCAGTAACAAATGCGTTAGCGAAACAAATGGTTGAAAATCCAACTCACGGATTTTTATTTACAGTTGTGCAAAAGATAGAGTTGAATCCTAGGGGTGGCCCTTGGCATCTTAAGTTAGAAGAATCTGAGCTGCTGTGGCAGCTCAAAACTTACGCCCACGTTCAC
The DNA here is from genome assembly GCF_019279795.1 of Protopterus annectens. Taxonomy (NCBI): domain Eukaryota; kingdom Metazoa; phylum Chordata; order Ceratodontiformes; family Protopteridae; genus Protopterus; species Protopterus annectens. The sequence goes on from NC_056739.1 coordinate 345,504,638, forward strand.
CCTGGTATAAACGAAATGTGCTTCATTAAATGTTTATTAAAGTTAAAAGCTCTCATGAGATGAAGTTAACGATTTAGTAATAATAACAATAAAGATGTGTAATGTATGTTGTTTTTAATTTACATTCGTTTTTACCCAATATAAAATAGTTTTTAAAGATCCCTTTTTGGGAAAATATTTTCATTTAATACAATATGGTTTATTTGATATTTAGCTGGCGTTAAAGATGTATACTTTAATAGTTATTAAATTAAATTTAAATTAAATGTATGAAGTATATATTCTGTTTAGGTAATCTAGTTAATGTTTTTAACGTTTTGCCAAGTCTAAGACTGAATATAAACATTTGTATTTTTAAAATTTCCTATTGTGAAGTTTTAATTGTATAGGACTGTTAAAGTGATTTAATTAATTAATTAATTATTCTATTAAGTAAAATGTTGGTGGGAGTATATATTACTGAAGCATTTGCTATAGGTTTGTCTGAAGAAGTGCATGTATTTAATGCATGAAAGCGCTTACAAACAGTAAAGTATTTTTGGATTCTATCTTCGACTGGCGTTATTTGTTGGGTCCACTTTGGTGGTTTTTCTTAGTTTGTTCATTTTGCTTGTTCGTTTTTTCATTCTTAATATAGTCCAGAGTCATTCACTCCAACATGTATTATGACAGAGTCATAATGGGACTTGTTGCCAAGTGACTTGAGTGTGCTTGTGATTTGATGGATCCTGGCACCTAACAGGCAGCTGACCGACGTTGTCCAACCTGGTGAGGGGAACATCCGTGTGTCTCACTACAGAGTTTCCTATAACCAGGACATTTGGTTTTGAAGTGTTTTAACAGTGATGTGTGTAGTGGTAGATTACATTATTGCACCAGTATGTGTGTGGGCTGTTTGCACTTGAGGCCTCTGGTCTTTTGGTAGGCTGTTGGCAAGTACCTTTGCGTATGTGGGTTTGTGCTTCTTTACCTTATCTTCTCTGATAGGGGAGGCATTTGCACTGACCAGTTTTTTTTTTTTTCACTAAATATTTTTTTTATTATTTCAAATAAGATGTCTTAAGAAACATTACATGAAATATAGATAAATAACATTTACAATTCTAAAAAACATTACTAACTTCAAACCATTATACAACTATTTACATTGGTGTCTGTGCAAATAACATTGAAATTCTATTGGAGGATGGCTGTTTTATTAAAGTATGATAATCCCAGTAGGATTTTTTTTTTTTTTTTTTTTTTTTTTTTTTAACAATTTTATAGATATTAGAAAAGTAACCTGTACCCTGATAAGGTTGTTTTGTGACAAGAATAAGGTATTCAATGAGTTTTGAAGCTTCATGTCTAACTGAAGGTTGCATTTGTTCTACTTTATTTATAAGAAAATGTCTTAGATTTTGTAAAAGTAACCAGTAGTCTTTGTTTACATTATAATTGCAAGTTAAGTTCATTTGTTAGTATTTTTCCCTTCTCTATAAGTTGATGCCAAAAGAGTAATGATTCTTTGAGTATATTCAGTTTAGAGATTTGGGATGTCTCTAGAATAGTGGGTGTAAAAGCTATACTGACAACCAGTTTAATTTTTTTTTTTTTGTTACATGACAGAACCGATTCTAGTTTCATGGTATATTTGCATCTCTGAGATACTGTGTTTGCTTTAGGAGAAAGTGGTCGTCAGTGTACATAAGGCAATTGCTACACTGCTTCCATGCCCATGTCAATCAGGCTGGCCGGAGAAATGTTAGGAAATTGACTTGTCCATAGTAGCAGTTAATTCTTATGCACCAGTTTGTGAGAGGGCACATTAGATCCGCTATTGCCGAGGGAGTAACAAGGGCACATTAGATCCGCTATTGCCGAGGGAGTAACAAGGGCACATTAGATCCGCTATTGCCGAGGGAGTAACAAGGGCACATTAGATCCGCTATTGCCGAGGGAGTAACAAGGGCACATTAGATCCGCTATTGCCGAGGGAGTAACAAGGGCACATTAGATCCGCTTATTGCCGAGGGAGTAACAAGGGCACATTAGATCCGCTTATTGCCGAGGGAGTAACAAGGGCACATTAGATCCGCTATTGCCGAGGGAGTAACAAGGGCACATTAGATCCGCTATTGCCGAGGGAGTAACAAGGGCACATTAGATCCGCTATTGCCGAGGGAGTAACAAGGGCACATTAGATCCGCTATTGCCGAGGGAGTAACAAGGGCACATTAGATCCGCTATTGCCGAGGGATTAACAAGGGCACATTAGATCAGCTATTACCGATGGATCAACAAGAGCACATGTTCTATAGAAGATCAGCGATGTTGCTCATTGCTTGGCTGACGTTGCTCAGTACCCAACTGACGTTGCTCAGTGCCCGGCTGGTGTTGCCTGCCATGCAGCAGGGAAGCCTGAGAGGGTTTCAGCAACTGGTGTCTAGGGAAAAGGTGATTTTAGGATTTGCTTCTATATAGGGCACCACTAGACCCCATTGCACTGTGCGTAGCTATGTGCAACTGCAAAAGCTTATATAAAGGCAAATTTAAACTGTTTTAAACTAAACTAGTCTGCCAATAAGAAATCACTCAATGCTTTTTTCCCCTCCAGCAATCCCCAGCTTAGATCAGACTATACCCACACTTCTGCCACAAGGGTGCAGGTGAACCATTCTTAATGTAAGATGGCTGGATTTGAGTTAAAGTGCATGTAAAACAGGCTAGATTGATAAAGTCTGGCTCTAGTATATGCTAACTAAGCAGTATTTCAGTGCAAAACAAGTGCAGATAAAGCAGCAGGCACAAAGCGAAAATAGGCAAAAAGGCACAAATTAAGTAAAATACAGTTGAAAAGGTGCAGATCAAACTCAAAATAAGCTTATATTTTTGATCTTGGCTTTGGATGCCTTGTATTCCAACAAAAAACACGAGACCTCTAGCAAAGGATGCCAAATGCAGATCAGCTCCGGTTAATTGAGCACCGTCTCACTGCGAACATCTGATCAGTTGTACTGCATCATAATTTGAATCTGAGACGCTCGTTTCCCATCTCAAAATATCAGTCGTCCTCTCCAGAACCTTCAGGCAGTGCGATAGGACTCTGATCTCTCCATATTGCCCATATTTGTGAAAGTCCCCTTTGTTCTTGAACACTTGTACTAGTAATTTTATTCTCCAGTCATCTGGGATACACTTCTCTTTTCATACTGCCAAGAGTACCCTCAGAAGCCATTTCTCCCCCATCTCACCTAGTATCATATCTGCTGTGACCGTGGAGACCGGTGCTTTCCATGTTCTTACTTTTAGGGTGGGCTCCTCCTCCTCTTCTCTCACATTCTGGGGCAGTACAGTTTCTTTGGCGTTTTCTTCATTCACAAGTTGCTTATTTATTCTTTTTATTTCTTTTCCTATTTAAAAATTTACTCCCTTCCATCACTTTCATCTATTTTGTTAAATTCTCTGAAAAAGACCTTTAAGTATATCGCCATCTACTATCCCCAAGCCTTTCAGCTCCAACGGCCTCCTTTTAGAAGGCCATTAACTTTTATTCACTCAGTAATTTACCACATTTTATCACTTCCTGTAATTCCTTGCATCTTTCCCTTAAATTCTTCACTGCCACATTACCTGGCTTCTTTTCCACATTTCCATCCTTAGCACTGCCAAAGACATTTGCCATCTCACGCCATAAAGCAGCAAACTGTCACCTGCAGCACCCTGCTTGATTTTCCGCATATCTGCACTCCTGTTACTAGCTCCGTTTTCTGCACAACTAGCAGATTCACTTCTTCCCTTCTCCATTGAGACAGCTAAACAGTACTCATTTACATCCTCCACCACACATAAATCCTTCTCTGCATTCAGAAACTCATTTGTTTCCAACTTCACGTTTTCACCTCCAACCTTCCCATAGCTTTTTTTCTCCTCTTCCATGCCGCTTTCCTTAGATCTCTTCTCTGTTGCAGTAGGTGCCTTCCAGCACCATCTAGCAGCTCCAAAAAGGAGGAAAATCCCCACTGCACTGGCCAAATTTCATAAACAATACAAGTACAAACTCAGGTCTCCATGAAAGAAGCTACTAGCCTAGTGCAACTAACTTGATGAGCAAAGAATGAACGAATAAATAATCCATCTAGTGAGAATAAAAACAGGGTGCAATCTAGAAAAAGTAACCAAGGAAATAAGTTCAGGCTCGCAGTTCAAATTACAGAATGAAATATACAACCAATCTCATTTCACCAAAGCAGCAATCATCGTTCAAATGCCTTCCGTTAACCTGCATCCATGCAGGTTAAGGGAATAACTGGATAGGTTGGGCACAGTAGCCATAAATTTATGCAACTAAAATCTAGATACCCCAGGTGTTTTTTTTTTTTATTTTTTTTAAATGAAAAGTCTTCCCTGCTGTGAACTGCTAAACAAAGCTAACTGCTATACCATCAAGGACTGACCCAGCTGCCTACCAGCATTAAAGCTCTGCCCCAATACCAGTTCACCACTGTACCATCTACCACATGAAACTCCAAGGTTGGAACAAAGGAGAAATCAGACAGATCCAAATTCAAAATGTTCCAAGTGAAGCATTCAAACTTGAAAGCCAGTAAACAGCATAACTTCAATTGTTTTTGTCCTAGGAAGCCAAGGGCAATCACAGATTTTTAATTTTATTTATTTTACATTTGTTTACCGCGGAGGTCCAACTGGACAAAGCTGTCAGTTTAAAGCAGAGGCCCGGGGAGAAAAGCTCCAGAAACGATTGCCAACATACTATACACAAGATATTTACATGAGCATTGTGGTTTAGACATACATTTATAAAATATAGCGGATAGCATAGGATTGCATAAGTTAATTTACATAATCATAGCAGTTAAGACATACAATTAAAAGTACAGCAGGTAGTAACAAAGGATTTTTGTTCATACAGTAAGTCTAATCGAGATAATCATGGAGATGTAATGAAGACGAGAAAGATAAATCTAAAAATACTACCAGTTTATGAAAGGATGAGAACATAGACAAGTTCATATGAGGTGCACTCACATTTCAAGGGAAACCTTTTCAAATTAGTCTAGGGGAGCGCTAATGTGTATAGATGGGGCAGTGGGGAGTAGGCAGCAGTGAGTAAGTAACGTGCGATTATATAGTGCATCTGTGGGAGTTTTAAAGAGGAGGTTGGATAGTGGGTATAAGAAATGTGTCCGCCAGGTGCTAGGTAGTTGTATGCCCAGGAGTTTAGGTTGGAAATGAGCTTTTTTTTTTTTTTTTTTTTTTTGTTTTGAAGATGGCTTTATTAGGTTGCACCCCGATTTGTAGTGGTAGGGAGTTCCAAGTCTTGGCAATATTGCTAGAATAGAGGGAGTCACCAGAGCTTTAATGGCTTTTGGAGATTGCAATTAGTGCCTTGTTAGTGAATCTAAGTTCTCAGTTATTGGAGTACAGGGTGATCAGATCTTGTAAGGCAGGAGTTCTGTCAAGGTGGTACAGTATTTGGCGAGCTAGAACTTTGTTTAGAGATGAGGTTTTAGGGAATTCCATCCAGGAAAGCTGTGTTAGGGCTTAACAGTGGTGAGTGTGTTAGGAGGATTTTGTGGTGAAATTTGCTATTTTGTTGTAGCATACCAATAGCTAGTTTAAAAATCACTCGTTTAGATCAATTAGGACAGGAGAAGCATGCAGCAGGGTAGAGAGAAGATGGGTACGAGCTACGGTCATTTATTGTTGCTGGTTAGGAAGTTTTTACATCTGTAAAAAGAGTACCTAGTTGGTTAACTTTGGTTATTTTATGAGCTATGCATTTTGTCAAATTTCATATTATTGTCAATAATGACCCGTAGTAATTTGGTTTCTGTGACAGGGAGATGGGGGTATTATCAGAAGCAGAAATAAATAGAGAATGTGGAAGTAGGTACTGCTGCTTTGGAAGGATTGAAGAGCACATGTTGGATCCTTTTAGGATTTAATATTAGCTGGGAATTTGTTAGCCAGGTTTTGATGGATGTAAAAGCTTCTTGGGTCTTGATGTGAAGTTGTTGGAGGGTGGGGGCAGAGCAGATTAAGGTGCATTCATCAGCGTATTGAACCAGCTTTGCTAGAGGGTAGCTTTGTGAAGATTATTTGTAAATGTAGTGAAAAGTTGGGGTCCTACGATTGATCCTTAGGGTACTCCTAGTTTTACAGGAAGTAGGTGGGAAAGAGAGTTTCCACTGAACAGCTTGTTGGCATTGGGAGAGGTAGTCTTGAAACCATAGTAGAGTGGGGTTAGTTTTAATTCTGAGAATGATGTTAGACGTTTTGTATGTGAGACTGTACCAAATGCCTTTTGATAAGTCAAGAAAACTGCTGACACTAGTTGGCTGTTGCGCTGCATACTTACTAGGTTACTAAAATGGAGGAGTGCAGTGGTAGTGCTATGGTTGGGTTGGAATCCCATCTTCAGTTTCAGCAAGAAGAGATTGTTGGAGAGGAGATGTGTTAGGATCTGGGTGTGGATACATTTTTCCGGTATTTTAGCCAGTGGGGAAAGTATAGCTATTGGGCGGTAGTTTGTTAGGTCGGTGGAGGTCCCCCTTTTACGTACTGGAATAATATAGGAGATTTTCCAGAGAAGTTGCACCTTTTGATCTGAGACTGATCTGTTAATGATTAGAGAGATTTAGGTAGGAAATGGCTTTGGCGCCTATTTGTAGGAATTTGGCAGGTAGTTTGTCTGCTGCTAGGGTGGTGGGATTAAGTTTGGTTGGATGTCTATAGCTGGTGTAAGTTTGTACAGGTTGAAGGGTGAAGGAGTTGGCATTATTTGATGGGCTATATAGTACAGCGGTGGTTGAGGAGGGTGGGTCTGTTGACAGCTCTAGTATAGAGCTGGCAAAGAACTCATTGAATGAGTGTCTGTTTATAGAGGTGGTGCCCATACTTGGATGAGGAGTCGGTGATTTACCTGGTTGGAAAATACTGTCTATAGCAGCCCAGAACTTTTGTAGGTTGGTATTGTGCTTAGGTTAATTTCTCTGTAGTACTTTTGTTTGTCTCGTCTGATTTGTTTATTTACAGTGTTTCTCAGGTGTAAGAACGTTCACCTATTAGGAGTGGTTTTGTTTTGTGCCAGGTGTAAGAATGTTTGCCTATTAGGAGTAGTTTTGTTTTGTGCCAGGTGTAAGAACGTTTGCCTATTAGGAGTGGTTTTGTTTTGCGCCAGGTGTAAGAACGTTTGCCTATTAGGAGTGGTTTTGTTTTGCGCCAGGTGTAAGAACGTTTGCCTATTAGGAGTGGTTTTGTTTTGCGCCAGGTGTAAGAACGTTTGCCTATTAGGAGTGGTTTTGTTTTGTGCCAGGTGTAAGAATGTTTGCCTATTAGGAGTAGTTTTGTTTTGTGCCAGGTGTAAGAATGTTTGCCTATTAGGAGTAGTTTTGTTTTGTGCCAGGTGTAAGAATGTTTGCCTATTAGGAGTGGTTTTGTTTTGTGCCAGGTGTAAGAATGTTTGCCCATTAGGGGTAGTTTTGTTTTGCACCAGGTGTCCCATGCTTTGTCCCTTTGTTTCATAAGTTGCCTAGTGCTCTTGGGAAGCCATGGGGCATAAATCGTTTTAGTGCGGATCTGTCTTTGTGGGGCAAATTGGTTGAAAGGCCCAAGAAGATAGTGTTGAAATACTCGTGCTTCATCTAAAGGAAGTGTCAAAAGAGGGGACCAGTCAGTGTTTAAGGGCTGTATTAAGGTACTCAGCCCTGAAATTTTTAGTGTATGGATGTGTTTAAGAGAGCTAGTTCTAGTGAGTTTAGTTTCATCTCAGATAAAGGTTGGGAGCTGGTCGCTTAGAGAGTGTCAGGTAGTATACTAAAATTATGGATGGAAGATGGGTGATCACTTAAAATTCAGTCTAGTATCAATTTTTTTTTAGGTTTTGTCTACCCTAGTAGAAGTTTATATAAACTGAATAGCCATAAAGGTTAATATGGATTTGAGGAGTGGGGCGATTTAAGTGAGGTCCAATAAATATTGAAGTCACCTAGTATAATGGTTTCATGGGGGGGGGGGGGTTCTGCTGTCCAGTGAAGAATAGATTCTAGGGTTTTGATGTCATCTCCTGGAGGGATACACAATCCTAGGATATTTAGCTGTTTAGGGGGTATTTAGCCTTACCTTAGCAAATAGAATCTCTGCATTATTAAATGCAGGAATTTCTATGCTAAATAGTTCAACATTGATGTTGTTCCAATATAGGAGTGTGACTCTGCCTCCTCTTGTAGCTGTATGTCTTTTCATAGTATGCTATAACTAGGGGGTAGTATTTCTTCATTTTTAAATGTGTGGTTTAACCAGGTTTCTGTGAGGAAGTAGTCAGGCAAGTATAATTCTATGGTTGCATGGAGTTCAATGATTTTGTTAAGGATGCTTATGTTACAATTAGAATATCAGATGCTTTCTTATGTAGGCTAGTATTGGTTCTAGGCTGATTTTGGTGATTTGTTGGACTTGTTATTGGAACTGGGTTGGGGTTGATATTGCCACTGCATAGCAGGCGAGATGCAATGTTTATTATGGTTTGTAGATATTTGGAGAAGGCCAAGTCACACTGTATGAATACGCTAGATTTGCTTTGATAATGGAGGAGTTTGTAGGTGTGTAGGTCATAGCTGTTGTGGTTAAAGAGAGAGGGCGAGATGATTGAAGGGTTAGTGAATGCTAGAAGCGAGGTTGAGGTGGGGCAACTTATGTTGTGAAATGTAATGTTGAAGTAGGGTGAGGTTAGATGGAATGTGATGGTGAGCGAGTGTTAGAATTATTTGATGGGAGTACATGTTTGGTTTGTTAGAAGTAGTGGGAGTGTATAGAGATAACCCTGTGGAATGTGTAGGGGTTCTGATAGTCTATTGAGAAGATGGACTGCAGCAACTTTGTGAGTGGGGAGGTACTATGTGCAATACAAGATCAAAGGAGGGGAGGGGATAATTGGTTGTTTGCATGACTGGATAAGCGAAGGGGGTTTGGTGTGGGTGTGGTATGGTTAGGTACAACGGAAATGAGCTAGGAGTGGGTGGGAATGGGGGTAGGGGAGTGGGTAGAGCCCTACCTCTGAGATAAGAGCTGAAAAAAATGCATCAGGAGTCTGACCAAGTAATGAAGGAAAGCGGTGTTGTGCCTTAAAATCACAGGGATCATGCCAGTTACAGTGCTTCCTCTATTATTCCTCTATTACACTATGAATGGAAATATAACTGCAGAAGGGACTTGGTGATTTTACTGTAGACAGAAATATTGGAGAATTTATATAACTGTAGAGCACTGTCCTGCGGACAGGATGAGCTGTTTATCTGAGCTAAGATTCAGTTGTTTGGTGGTGTTCTGCCACCTACTGGCAGTTCATTGCAATGGCAGGGAATGAAAAAAGGGGAAGACCTTACAAGTGTGCACACTGTCAATATGTAGTAAGCACTAATAACTAGATGTAGTAATTAGTTAACAGGGAATGTACCTACATAAGCTTATTTCATAGAGTAAAATTCCCAGTAGTGAGTCATTTTGCCTTCAGTTGTTTGCAGGATAATTTTCAGAAATCCTTCACGGTGGGTGGGGGCAGCCAAAAGTGAAGTAGAGCTAAAGCTGTATGAAAAAGGAGACAAAGATGTATCAAACTCTCGTTATGGGTAGGCAACAGAAAAAAAATTATATGAGCAAAAGAACTGGCTTGGGTGAAACTATGGGTGCATGTGTGTGGAGAGTGTGGGAGGCAAGGATGTAATATACTATTATGAGGTAAGGTACATGCCAGATAAGTGAACAAAACATTCTAAAGAGAAATGGTTCAATATAGATTTGTATGTTTTTGGGGAATAATGCTGAAAGGATGAAATAAGGCAGTTGACAATTGCCCAGCAGCCCCCCACCCAAAAAAAAAAAAATAAATAAAAACTGAATATTTACCACTAGCCTGGGGAAACATGGATAAACTTGGATGCTTTGCCAGAAATGGTTTGAACTAGTCGCCGCTTGGCTTCTGGATACCGGCAAACATTTTATGCATCCCCATAGTTCATTTTTTAGCTGTGCCAAGTTGTTAAACCCACCAACATAATCACTCACGGCTACCTAAAAGTACTTCTGCTCAATGTTAGGAGTTTAAATTAAAAAAGTCCCGATTTTTGGATCTTTGTCCAGACTTCTTGCTCCAAAAGGTCAAGTATGGCAGATAGCCCTCCCCCTCTAGCAGTATCAGCTTTTATGGTTCCCCTCAGCTCATCTATACACCAAGATACAACAAGCGGTCCTCTAAGGCCTGCACTCTAGTCTAGATCATCTCAAGCAAACCCAGTAACATCTATAAATAAAAGTACACCAACAGCCTAAGTGCCTACTTGCACAGTTGTATGAATGGACTTGTATGCAATCCAGTAAAGCGTCATGCATCCAAGAATGTGTGTATCTATCCAGTTTTAATGTAGGGAAGTTTGTTTCTCAAGCAAAACAATTGGAATACATTAAAATCTGCTTGTAGACAAATCCACCCCCAAATTTTGCAAAATCTCTACCAGTATACAGAATGAACATGCCACTATCAAAATAAAGTTAGCTTTGTGACTGGATTAAGTTAATCTAAAACAGTAGGCAACTAATGGTGCTTAGAGACAAGGCCTGGAAAGCATAGCAAACAAACAAATTTCAGGAAAAACTTCTGCACTACAGACAGAAAAATAAAACACTGTACAAGACTTGACAAGAGAGACTCCATTACTTTACAGCAGGCACACCAAATAATTCTAAAAATTCTGGTAATCAGTCAAATATCTACTAAATCCAGGGCAAAGAAAAAACAACCCCCTCCACAGAAGATCATTCAACAGTTAAAGCCCAACAAATACTTCAAGCTGTAGCCAAACTTAAAGACAACCCCACCAAATAAACCCCCACTGACAAATCCCCATGGAAGCTCACTTTTCACTTAAACATCTCCCTACCTCCACCATAAGAAATCCTCTCCCGTCTTAAAAACTATCAACTCTGCTGTAGACAACATTCCTCTTGAATTCCTAAAATTTTTTGCTAAAGCTCAGTCATATCCAATATCTATACAAATAAACAGATCCTTCTAGAATCTCATGTTTCAGCCATTTGGAAGAATGCATACAGACTTACTCTTCATAGATGAGGACTCTACAGACTACAACTTCAGACCATCTTGCTATCATCATCTATATTAGGAAAAAAAAAAGTGTATCCACTCTAAATTACAATGCTTTACCATAAACAATCCTACTCTCCCTCACATGGTTTTTCATCTCAGCCATATCACCACCACTGCCCTACTTAACTTATCTTTTATTAGCGGTATCTACAAACAAATACCAGAAACCTAGTTTTGTCCTTATTCCTGGACCTGTCCAAAGCATACAACACCATCTCTCACCACAAAACTATTACTAAAGTCTTCTTGGGTCTCTTGCCCTCCTCCCTCTCTTGGGTCAACAGCTAAACCGATTCCAAGTAGTCAAATGGCAGGAGGAATACAATACTCATTTCTGCTCATTACCATAATGGAGTGCCACAAATTTATATACTTGGACCCCTCCCGTTCAATATATTTATAAAATTATCAATACACACTTTTCAAGCATGCCTTTCTTTTACAATATGCAGATGACTCCACTCATCTGCACACTCTAACCTACAAAAGCATAGAGAAACCTTAACATCCACAGAATCCTGGCTAGTGAACTGAACAAGACCCCAATACTAAACTCTTAAAAGGTCAAAACTGATACTTGACCTACCTTTCAAACTTATTAAAATCCCTCCAAAGCCTTGGCCTCTTGTATACAAGACCCTACCTAACAGATGGAACCGAAACTTTAACTAAAACATCATCCTCCTACCTGCCCCAATGTGCGCTTCCTCGCTCTTTACTAACCTACAAACATCCAAAGATGGAATGATGTTAACAATAAAATAGCTCACTTTGCTGCAAATTGCCCCTTTTAGAACTCCTCGCTGTTCTACCCTTAAACAAGGAAATTGTTCCGAACTCTCATAACACTTCTACTATACTCAGACACAACTAACTCAGACTCTGATATACTGCCTTGATAAGTTCATAGGAGGTTAGTAGGCTAGCAGCCCTAGAGCTTTTGTAAGCCTAACAATATTGATCCCAAGTATCTCCATTTGTTCTTTTTGGGGTAGTTTGCAGAAAGAATAAGTACACAGCAGGTCTGTGAACACTGGCTATTCCCGTTTGTTAGGGATATGGGTGCCACCCTAGGGGCAAATTTGCGGTCTCCCAATTATCTAGGTTGCATTTGAATAAGGTCAGCAAGCTCCTGTCTCATGTGAATGGAAATCTATTCCAGAGGAGCGTCAGTCTCTGGGAGATGCATCTGTCTCTCCAGCATATTCCGTTAATGTCACAGGCTAGGTTCAGATCCAGAGTGTGAGAGACTGTTTTAGTATTCGACTTGTGGATGTGCACCATTTCCATTAGAGCAGGGTCTGAGATTGAGCTATAGGCCATGCACAAAAGTCGCCTTTCAGCAGCCTAGAAGATAAAGATTAAAGTGACAGGGCTTACAGTGTTGTCCATGTATATTATATGGTTTGGAGTCCCTGTATTTTCTTAGTGAGAAACCTCCAAGGTCTCTGCAGGTGTCTGGCGAGGTAAAAAAAGGGTGCATTATTCTTCATCTATCCAACATTTGACTGGGAAGTCAAACAAGGACAGATCCTATTTTCAGCGGAGGCCTGGGAAGAAATTCTCTAGACTCCCCCCACAGGAGGCACCCAAGATGAGAATTTAAATGGAGAATCTCTTGCTGTGAGGTGACAATGTTAACTGCTGCACTACTGTGCTGCCAGATTACACTGTTAGTAGTCTGATGAGAGTCGAGTACAGCAGAGTTGTAACATCCCTTGACCTTGATGCTATCCCCTTGCTTATAAGGTGCACTACATACCTTACCACTGTGGACACTTGGTTGTCAATATTCAGATTGCTATCAACCTGTGTTCCCAAGTCTCACACCACTGGGTTAAAAGTCAGGAGTACTGTCAATATTGTAATTCTTAGGGAATTCCATTTTTCCAAAGGGGATAATAATGCATTTTTTGCATTTAGTTTTAGGCCATGGCTTTGGCACCATTCATTTATTTGTATTAGCCCTTCTTGTAATATGTTGATATTGTTGGGGGACTGATTGCTCCCAGTTTACAAATATGCGAACTTGGTGAGCCAGAGGCCATCTATTTTAGCCTGGACTTCTGATAAATAGATCAGAAACAGTAAGGGGCCCAGCACAGACCCAATGGTAGTCCACTGGTGAGGAGTCTACTGGTGGAGGTGGAGTCACCAAGGTTAACTGTGTGTGTTCTGTCAGTGAATCAACCACCTACCCATCTAGTAATGTAAGGGTTAACCCCCAGATGGGAGAGTTTCTCAATGATGCCAGAGTAGAGGATCATGTTGAAAGGCTTGTAGAGGTTGAGATAGGCTGTGTGCACCACCTTACCTTTGTCTCTGGATTTGGGGACAGAGTCTACCAGGTTTAATAAGAAAGTCTACCAGGTTTAATAAGTATGATCTACCCTTAATGCAGCCAAACTGGGCTAGGTCCTTCTGATAAGGTCCATGATAATTCTCCATGGCATTGCAAATTATGCTGGTTAGACTTGTGGGTAGAGTTCTGGGTCTGTGATTCCGAGAGTCAGTTGATGGCCCCCCTTTGTGCATGGAAATTACTGTTGCCATTATCCATTTTGCAGGAACATAGCCAGTTCTCAAGAAATGATTAAAGAGAACACCAAGTGGGTCTACTAGGTAGTGTTTTAGATTGTTTAGCAAACTCCTCAGGATATTATCTAGTCCTGTTGAGGCCATTTTTTGGCCTTGGCAAGTGCCGAGATGACCTGTTCTCTAGAGCTAGTAGGCAGAGGGCTGGTATCAGGTATGCTTTGGGATACGGTAGATGGGGATTAGAGGAGGGGGGGGGGGGGGGGGAGTATCAGCTAGCAGGTTGGTAATATCTTCTAATGTAGTATGGATGCCATGTACAACCAGTTTGGCACATAGCTGGGCATTCCCTTTTAGACTTCAGACATGGCTAAGAATGCAACTGTAGTTTCATAATTTGCTTGAGAAGACAAGATTCCCGATTTTGTTGTTTAGGCTTAAGAGGGAACTCTTCCCCTGCAGAGTGCTATCCATCTTGCTTTTGGACTAACGTTTCTTCTTCTTGTCATATAAATCTGTTTATACTGCAAGTCCAGCATGGTGGCTTGTTTTTATTTAAGACCTGGTTTTGATCCAGTCAGGTACAGCAGAGTTTATGCAGTCACTTAAGTGTTTATACAGGGCATTTGCCTACAGTTCTGCATAGAGATCCAATGTCTGGGATGTTGCATGGTATGAAGCTTTTTATACCGTCACTTGGTAGACTGCAGTTAGCTTTGGTAAAGTTTCCTGTACTACAAGGCATGCTTCAATACTGCCACACTAACATGGAATAAGCTCCCACATCACCTCCATTATAGTCGGCTCGTACTCCGATATACCACCCGGATAAGTATTCAGCACTATAATGCATTCGTCAACACTAACACCTTACCAAAGCTCTTTGTTCTAAAGCCAAACGTCTCCTCTTTGTCACTAAAGCCCAAAATGCATTGGGAGCCTCCTTATATTCAAGCTTTGTAGTTACTCCCTGGAATGCCCTCCACATGTTCTCAGGTTTCATGAAAACCAATTGGCTTGCAAAGCACATCTAAGATGACACCTCAACATCCTGGATCTGTAGCTGCACATCTCCAGAATAAGTAGATCTTCACTTTCTTCCTAATTCTGCCTCTTCTACTACAGCACCACTCTCCTCTGTTATTACCATCTTCACCCCACCCACCTTCTACCCCTGCAGCTTAATTCTTACCACTCATTTCATTTATATATCATAATTCAAATCAACTTTTTGCTTTCCACCCTTTGTAAATAAATCAGTACTTTGTATTGAGACACCAATCCAAGTGCATAGTTAAGTATAGCTGTATAGAGTACAATTACTATAAAAGCCGCACTACTGTATGTATAGAGGTCATGTATCAAGACCTTGTAAAATTGATTTAAATTGTATTCTGACATTGTTAATATCGTTTAACTTTAAAATAAAATTTTGTTTGTACTGCACATACTTGGAGCTTTTATCCCCAAGCCTCCTCTGAAAATGAGTCCTTTGTGCCCAGTTGGACTTCCTTAGTCAACAAATATAAAATACATTAACTTTGAGGTAAAGAACATAGCATAACATTCAAGAAAATGTTAAAAAAAATAGTTTGCCAAAATATTAACCAATGTGGATTAAATTAAAACACTAATATAATTAATCAGATCTCAGACTAGATGAAATACTAGATGAAATAATATTAGATGAGCCTACTTGAAGATTAAGAATTTAGGGAATTCAATTAGTAAGAAAAGCAGTCATGTTTTCTTCCAAATTTTTCAGATGCACCACAATTCTCGCATCATATCTTTTCTCTGCTCTCAAAGTCTTATACTTTCAGAGGTAACCACTAAGTATCTCAGTTTGAGTATACTCTTCTTTGAATCGTCCACCCATTTCATTTAAAACAGGTTTCAAATCTCCCTTATTTGAAGGCACTGGGTTTTAATCATATTTTACTTGTCTGTCTGATTTATGCATTGTTCCTTAATCCTTAAGTCTGTCAACTTTAGTCTGAAAAAAAAAAAACGTGTTCATTTTAAAGTTAAGTTCCTGTAATGAAGTCAAAACGTGCTGAAAATATTCTTTATTTGTAACCATTTCTATAAATTAGAAAAGTTTCCACTCATTTAAATGTTCCACAAGTAATATTTGGGATTTTTAAAAATGACAGGAAATTTTTATTTACGTTAATCTTACAATACGAGAAAAAGGAAAAGAAGGTGCCCAGGATAAAGATTGTAATCTTTATAATTTTTTGCTTAAAATCCTGTCAAAATCCGAATTAAAAATAATTAAGTTACAGACCTCCTCACAGACACTGCTACAGATTAACCATCTTGGTTTGGAATACCATTGAGACAATTTATTGCAAAGGAAGAACATGTACTTGCTTCTAATTTCTCAAGCTAAGGAGTAAAGTAGCTCTCTTTCACGGAGTCATTTTCATTTGCCAAGGGTAAGACAGTCATGTTCCAATTAGCTGAGAAATAAATTAATCTTAAGTAGTTGATACTCAATAGTTGATACTCAATATGTTGAAGTATAGTACGATAACCGAAGAACTATGATGGGCAGACTGCATTCAGGCCTGTGAAATATGATAATGTTTATGAAACATTACACTTAAACAATCAGAAGATGAAATCTTGTAGGAAAGCCTTAATTGAACCACCACTGTTGTATGTTCATTGAGAACAGCTGAAGTCTGGCACAAATTTGTTAGAGTCTGCCTGCATTTCAGTAAAATGAAGTGTCAGTCACTACTAAACTAAATTCATATGATCGGCATATCCACTATACTACCACAGCCTGGAGATGTTATGCTTTGGAATGAAGAGGTTAAAGCAGAATGATCAAATGTGATCAAGTACGGTGAGGAGGGAACCTACAGCAAGTGATCTACTACGAGTTAGGATTATATCATACTGCCCCATCAACGGTAATGACATTTTATAAAGGGTGTGGCAATGGCAGGATATTGACAGGGGTGGGGGTTAAAGAGAAACCATGTCAAATATTAATAATCCTTAAAAATGACGGTAATCTGAACAATAGTTTGGATTGTCAGATTTTTTTCAGTAAAGATATTTGGATAATATAGAATGTGTATGTATACATAAAAACAGAACCTTGTACAAAATGAAGATACCCATACATTACTTTATTCTGATGTGCAGCATTAAAAAAACAAAACAAAATAATCAGGAATCTAGGAGTTTCACCCCAAAGGGCTTCTTCAGTATATAAAAACTGACCAGCAATTTAATTTTTTTTTAAATAAGGACATCAGACATGGTTTAGAACAGCAAATACAAGGAGTACACTTCTGCTGAAATACAAAGTGAAAGCAGATAATAGAAGATAAGATAATGAAAACTTACATGTTTCCCTAGAATTGCTGTAAAATAATGCTGTAAAATAACTTAATTAAAAATAATTCATACTCAAAGAAACGGGCACATTATGAACGTAGGCACAAATAGTTTAAGCATGTACAGTAAAGTAGACTAGAAAATTATAGCAAGTACCATCATCTGGTGGCCAAACACAGCAGTAGGAAATTCAAGTAAAGCATTCACATTGTAAAGCGAGAAAACTTTTTGCACTTAGTACTAGAACCTGAAAAATTTGGACTACTGACCAAAATAAAATTAATATTATATGAACACTTTTAAAGAAGAAATCATTTTTAGCTGCGCCTATAGTAAACAGCAATTTTTTAACAAATAGCAACATCTCATGGCCGTAGCAACATTTGCTGGTCCAACAATTAGCATAGTAGCAGGAAACTCAGAAATAAATGAAGTATTTATATAGAAAGAGAAAAAATTGGGGCCTTGATGGAACCTGTAAAAAATGGTATGCTGATTAAAGTATTTTATTTAACAGAGGACATAAGGCACCCATATAAAAAAAAAAATCAACACCTGTTCCTTCATGTACAATACGTTTATTTTCATGTTTATTAGAAATAATGCAAATAATTTGACGCAAATAAAAAAAAAAGCTGTTTAATCAATTGCCAATTTACTTATTTTTCTTTCAAGCAGTAAAGACCACTTAGATGCAATGACATTTATTTAAATGGATAGAAGTTTAACCAACTCAATTAACCACAGACACAGTTTACCAAGTAAGCAATTCATTCACTACTTCATATAGTGAACTTATTAAAACTGTAAACATTCTATGTGCCTTCCTAGACGTAAAAATCTTGTCCAAGGACAAAAAAGTTACAAGAGTAAAGTTTGGTAGGTTTACTACCTAGCAAGATGCAGTTGTGACCTTGTGGATTCTCAAAGTTGAAATGTTGCCTACATTACTTCCTTTAGAGAATGAGAAATGCATTTTTTCTTAAACAATAGATAAGAAAATGGGCAGCTTGATGAGACAAGCCTGTCAAAAAGATCCAAGAACTTGAAAAATACTGCTGCCAAAAATTGGTCACAATACACACTAGTCTGTAATTACATGAACGGCATACTAGCAAAGTAAGGATAGTCAAAGTTCTGATTGGCATATCCACTATACTAATCAAAGCTTAATGGTTAATAAAACAGCCCATATTCTAAGAAAGTATAATAAAACAGACTAGGATCTGAAGAAGCCCTTTGGGGTGAACCTCTGGATTCCTGATGTTTTTTAATGCGGCACATCAGAATAAAGGAATGTATGGGTATCTTCATTTTGTACAATATTCTGTTTTTATGTATACATACACATTCTATATTATCCAGATATCTTTGAAATAAAATCTCCTACAATCCAAACTATTATTCAGACTACCTACTTTAAGGATTATTAATATTTGACATGGTTTCACTGAAAGTGAAGCCTTTTTGTAGAAGCTCTACTTTTTCCTACCATGTTTGTAGCCCCTAGTTTAAGTTTATTACAAATTCTTAGAATATGGGCTGTTATTAAACCATTAATCTTGGAAGTTTTTACTAGTAATACGCTCTTAGTTTTCCTGTACATTGCAGTTTCTTGTAATCACATCAAGAAAAGTCAGTAAAACAAGCTGCACTTGGATGTTAATCGGATTCCAAAGGAAAGTTCAGTAACACTTCCAATCCAAAACAACCAGTAGTTAAAAAACCCCGACCAGGAATAATTTCTTAATTAAGGACTCTATGGTTTAGCCAAATACATGAAGGACGCACTAGGTAGTACTCTGAAAAAAAAAAGCGTGTTCATTTTGTAAAAGTTTAAGTTCCTGTAATGGAAGTCAAAGCGTGCTGAAAATATTCTTTATTTGTAACCATTTCTATAAATTCCAGAAAGTTTCCACTATTTAAATGTTCCACAAGTAATATTTGGGATTTTTAAAAATGACAGGAAATTTTTATTTACATTCTTACAATATGAGAAAAAGGAAAAGGTGCCCAGGATAAAGTGACTCTCTCTCCTCAGTACAATCTTAATTTTTTGCTTAAAAATCCTGTCAAAAATCCGAATTAAAAATAATTAGAGATTACAGACCTCTCTACAGACACTGCTACAGATTAACCATCTTGCGTTTTGGAATACCATTGAGACAATTTATTTGCAAAGGAAGAACGCATGTACTTGCTTCTAATTTCTCAAGCTAAGGATTAAAAAGTAGCTCTCTTTCCACGGAGTCATTTTCATTTTGCTATGTAAAGAATTAGAGACAAGTCATGTTCCAATTAGCTGAGAAATAAATTAATCTTAAGTAGTTGATACTCAATATATATTTGAAGTATAGTACGCATAACCGAAGAACTTATATGATGGGCAGGACTGCATTCAGGCCTGTGAAATATGATAATGTTTATGAAACATTACACTTAAACAGACCAGAAGATGGGAAATCTTGAAGGAAAAGTCTTAAATTGAACCACCACTGTTATATGTTCATTGAGAACAGCTGAAGTCTACATAAAATTTGTCTGCCTGCATTTCAGTAAAATGAAAGGCGTCAGTCACTACTAAACTAAATTCATATGATGGCATATCCACTATACTACCACAGCCTGGAGATGTTATGGCTTTGGAATGAAGAGGTTAAAAGCAGAATGATCAAAAGGTGATCAAATACGGTGAGGAGGAAGGAACCCACAGCAAGTGATCTACCTGGTACTACTGCTTCATCAAACGGTAATACAGACATTTTATAAAGGGTGTGGCAATGGCAGGATATTGACAGGGGAGTGGGGGTTAAAACCATGTCAAATATTAATAATAACCTTAAAATGGTGAATCCTGAACAATAGTTTTGGATTGTCAGATTTTTGAAGTAAAGAATATTTGGATAATATAGGAGAAATGTGTATGTATACATAAAACAGAACCTTATTACAAAATGAAGATACCCATACATTCCTTTATTCTGATGTGCAGCATTAAAAAAACAAAACAAAATAATCAGGAATCTAGGAGTTTCACCCCAAAGGGCTTCTTCAGTATATAAAAACTGACCAGCAATTTAATTTTTTTTTAAATAAGGACATCAGACATGGTTTAGAACAGCAAATACAAGGAGTACACTTCTGCTGAAATACAAAGTGAAAGCAGATAATAGAAAGAGCAAGATAATGAAAACTTACATGTTTCCCTAAATTGCTGTAAAAATAATGCTGTAAAATAACTTAATTAAAATAATTCATACTCAAGCGGGCAGAATTATGAACGAAGGCACAAATAGTTTAAGCATGTACAGTAGAAGTAGACTAGAAAATTATAGCCAAGTACCATCATCTGGTGGCCAATTTAAACACAGCAGTAGGAAATTCAAGTAAAACATTGCACATTAGAAGCGAGTGGAAAACTTTTGCACTTAGTACTAGAACCTGAAAAAATTTGGACTACTGACCAAAATAAAATTAATATTATATGAACCTGCTTTTAAAGAAATCATTTTTAGCTAAGCCTACTAGTAAATAACAGCAACTAATTTTAACAAATAGCAACATCTCATGGCCGTAGCAACATTTGCTGGTCCAACAATTAGCATAGTAGCAGGAAACTCAGAAATAAATGAAGTATTTATATAGAAAGAGAAAAAAAATTGGGGCCTTGATGGAACCTGTAAAAAATGGTATGCTGATTAAAGTATTTTATTTAACAGGAGGACATAAGGCACCCATATAAAAAAACACCACCTGTTCCTTCATGTATATGTAAAATACTTTTATTTTCATGTTTATTAGAAATAATGCAAGTAATTTGATGCAAATAACAAAAAAAGCTGTTTAATCAATTGCCAATTTACTTATTTTTCTTTCAAACAGTAAAGACCACTCTAGATGCAATGACATTTATTTTAAATGGATGAAGTTTAACCAACTCAATTACCCACCAGGTGACACAGTTTACCAAGTAAGCAATTCATTCACTACTTCCTTAGAAGTGAACTTATTAAAACTGTAAACATTCTATGTAGCAGCCTTCCTAGACGTAAAAATCTTGATCCAAGGACAAAAAGTTACAAGAGTAAAGTTTCAGGTAGGTTTACTACCTAGCAAAGATGCAGTTTCAGTGACCTTATTGGATTCTCAAAGTTGAAATGTTGCCCTACATTACTTCCTTTAGAGAATGAGAAATGCATTTTTTCTTAAACAATATATAAGAAAATGGGCAGCTTGAGACAAGCCTGTCAAAAATATCCAAGATCTTGAAAAATACTGCTGCCAAAAATTGGTCACAATACACACTAGTCTGTAATTGCATGAACGGCATACTAGCAAAGTAAGGATAGTCAAAGTTCTGATTGGCATATCCACTATACTAATCAAAGCTTAATGGTTAATAAAACAGCCCATATTCTAAGAATGTATAATAAAACAGACTAGGGTCTGAAGAAGCCCTTTGGGGTGAACCTCTGGATTCCTGATGTTTTTTAATGCGGCACATCAGAATAAAGGAATGTATGGGCATCTTCATTTTGTACAATATTCTGTTTTTATGTATACATACATTCTATATTATCCAGATATCTTTGAAATAAAATCTCCTACAATCCAAACTATTATTCAGACTACCTACTTTAAGGATTATTAATATTTGACATGGTTTCACTGAAAGTGAAGCCTTTTTGTAGAAGCTCTACTTTTTCCTACCATGTTTGTAGCCCCTAGTTTAAGTTTATTACAAATTCTTAGAATATGGGCTGTTATTAAACCATTAATCTTGGAAGTTTTTACTAGTACTGAACCTGTCTGCCAGTATGTTGGCAATCTCTGTGGGTTCAGTGATTTTTGTATCATTTTGGACTAATTCTGAGCATATCTGGGAGTTTCCACCCAGGTTCCTAACATAGCTGAAAAAGGCCTTATGATTGTCCTTTGAATCCATGGCAATTTTTCTCTCAAAATTGGCCTTAGATGTAGCACATCTAGTAGCTCTGGGTCAGACATGGCTTTGTAGGTCAAGCACAGATTGCCTCCAAGTAGGCTATAAGAGAGAGAGAATAGCTGGAGTCTTTTTTTTTGAGTCTGTCCATATAGAGCATGTATCCAAGGCCCAAAATCCTCTTAGTGAGGTATTTTTATGGCCTTTCCAGTTGTTTTAGATGTCTGAGATACATACGAACTTGGGGCATTGTATTCTATAATAGGTCTAATGAGGGACGAGTAGAGGAATTAGGACGTGTTACTTTCTGGATGAGAAACCTTTTGTAATGAGATGTGCTACATAGGACTGGGACTATAAACCCAAATACTGGACAAAGGGCACAAAAATGCTGGCTGATGAAGCTCATTTTAACGCCACTGAAATTACACACTCGTTTTTATCCAAATAGCTCTCATACTTCCTCAGAACTAAAATACACATTCCACTTGGATTCATTTATACAAGCATAAATTAATGGATAAAGCACATTTTGGCATTGAGCTTAAGGCCATGGTTCTGGCACCAGTGAAGCCTTTTTGTAGAATGTCTACATCAGCTGGAGAATCAATAATGGCTCCCAGTTTGCAATCTGTGAACTTGGTCTGCCAGAGTACCTTTGTGTTGGCTTGAACTTCAGAGTAGTAAATGCCAAACAAGAGAGGACCTAGGACCAATCCCTGTGGTACACTACTTGTAACTGGTCGGTAGTCAGATTTGGAGTCTGCTACTTTCACAGTGTGGGTTCTATCAGTGAGCCAGTTGGCAACCCATCTTATGACATAGACTCCTTAAACTAGGCATAAACCCCTATCTACGATTCCTGAGTGAGCGATAGCGTCCTAGGCCTTGGCAAGATCTAGCTAGGTTGAGTGAACTACCTTGCCCTCATCCATAGCTCTGGTGACAGACTAAGAAATCTTATCAAGTTGAGCAGGTATATCTACCTTTCACAAACCCAAACTGTGTGGGGTCCAGAGTTTGGAGATTCCCTATGTCCTTCTTTATAAAGGTCCATGATGATGCACTCCATAGCCTTACATATCAGACTTCAGGCTAATGGGATGGTAGTTCCCAGGGTCTGTAGTCACACTCCCTTTGTGAAGTGGGATGACCGTTGCAGTGCACCATTTGGTAGGAACAGGTGTGGTGCCAGTTCACTTTGTAATTCATGCAAAACACAACCAGGGGTATTATCAGTCCCATGGAGGCTGTATTACTGGCTTTAGGACAGTGCATTTTTTTTTTACCTGTGTAGCCGTGATAATAGGGACTTGGCATTCCTCAGGTATTGCGATAGGCCCTTTAGGGGGTGAAAGGGGAGTAAAGTTCGCACAGAACCTGTCTGCGAATATGTTGACAATATCAGTTGGTTCTGTATATGTATTGCCATTGTGCTGTAACTCAGAACATATCCGAGTACTGCCATGTAGATTCTTCACATAGCTATAGAATGCCTTGTGGTTGTGTTTAGAATCTGCAGCAATTTTGTTTTCATAGCTAGCTTTAGGAGGACTTGATGATGGACCTCAGTTTGATGCCGAGGTCAAACAAGAGAGTTTCCAGTCTTGTGACTTCACTCTTCTGCAACAGTTATTTTTCCTTCCATTGTAGAGTTTATGGTATGGACCACCAGATTGGTTCCGTTTGGTATGGACTGCTCCAAGCACTTGTGTATGTGCTCATACAGTGCATTGGTGTAGGATTTAGCAGTAGTGCACCTATTTTCCCATTTGCATGGGTGTCGAAGTTAGCCACCTCTGTTTTTAGAAGCCCTAAATTGGCTTTGGAGAAGATTTTTAAGGTGGTTTCCTTTTGGGGGGGGTGAGGGTGGGATGTGGGTATCCATGGTGATTAGCTTGTGGTCAGATCTGACCAGGGTGGAGTTGATTACTGGTGTAGAGCAACAGTTGCCCATGTTAGTAATGACCAGGATGTTTCTACCCCTGGTGGGGGTAACAACGGGTTGGCCCAGGACATTGGAATTAATGAACTCCAGAAAACATTGAGCAACTGTGTTAGCACAGGAGTAATTTTCCCAGTTAATGGCGGGGTAAAGTCTCCCAGTATAAGGGTATTGGGTTGTACCCTAATATTTTCCAGTGTATTTAGGAATGTGGAGTGGGAGTCTTGGACATGGTGGGGGATCTAGGCACATGCACAAAATCCATCTACTTTAAATTCCTGAAAAGCCAAAGTGTCGAGTTGCAAAACGGTGAGAAAAACGATGAAAGTTAACATTCACGAGCATCCAGAGTGTCATCATTTTTGCCATGTAAAGGAGGCAGTTGGCCAATGTGATGAACTTTGCCTGCAATCTTGGAAATTGGTCTATTTAGCTGGGGGGGGGGGGTGCAGCCCCCCCATGAGTGTCTATTAAATTTCTTTAGTTTGTTTTTCTTTAAGTTTTGTTAGTCATCTGGACTAACATGAATATAGTCCTTTCCATCTCACCGTTCTTCAGCTCGACATTATGGCAATTCATTGTTTTGACATCCAGCTATCTCAACTCTCGTCACCCCATACATTCCAAAGTGGACACTTCACAGCTCAGATCAATCCCTCCTACAGGATCTATAAACCCAATAAAACCATATGCAAAATTCTCTATAATCACCCTTTTGCCAATACATTGAACAAACTGCCCTTGTATTTACAATCAATCCCCAACTCAAAACAATTTAAGGAAAACTCAAAAACCATTAAACTTCTGGACATGGTCTTGCACACACCCAACCTAATTGTACCTCTACCCTTTACTTCAATTAACCCCTCCTTTCTAATGATCCGTTTCCCCACTCCGTCCTAATCCCACTCCTCCTATACCCATCCTGCACCCCTTTCCTCAACATAAAACTACACTAACCCTATTTCAGAAGTACTGCAGCATTTTTTAATTCTGAACCTACCTCTTCACAACTGTGAGAAACTGTACTGTGACCAGGCATATGATGAAATGTATTAGGTTTATTGTTACTGTAGGTTACTTCTGTTTTAGGGTGATACTGTTTAAACGTTACACTATTATCATATTTAATGCACTGGGACAGTCTACACATACGTTATCTTTTTGGTGCTTTTCTCCTCTGATAAAAAGGGCATTTGCCCATTTTTACTAACTTGCATTTGTTTACTGGGCTAGTCCAACTGGATATATTTCGATTTTCAGCAGAGGCCTGGGGAGAAAAGCTCCACATTGAAGTTAATACAAACAAGCCATTTAAATAAAGAAAGTAAGAAGTTAGTAAAATTCAAACAGAAATAATGTTTAATCTAGATTATACTAGTTGAAAATATATACTGGGAAGGACACTTACTCTAATTTTCTTTACAGTACAAGATAGGGGAGTTTATACTTCAGTAAAACATTCATAGAGAGTATAATTGATTAAGTATAAACCATAGAGAGTTCTATATTAATTCATATCAGAGGCTAATTAACGAGGGTGTTTTAGAGAATGTCTGCTCAAGGAGAGTGAGTAGAGAGAGGTGAGAGAGGGTGATTAAGAGAAGAGTAATTAGTAGAATCATAAGAGTAGTTATCAATCCTGAGTGTTTTTAGATGTTGTTTGAGCTTTTGTTTAAAGAGGAAGGGTGATGAAGTAGAAGTTAAAGTGGTAGGTAGAAGATTCCAGTATTTACCTATGGTGTTGGAGAAAAGTGAGTCACCTGCTAGGTTATTGGACTTACTTAACTTCACAAGAAGTTTATTAGAGGAGCGTAAAGAATTTAGGTTAGAGTAGGGAGAAAAAAGGTTAGAAAGTATAGGGGTATTTTTTGGTTGGTAAAATATCCTATGAACAAAGGTAAGTTGGGAGAGTAAGTGTATTTAGTTCTAGCCAGTCTACAACAGTAGATTCTGACAGTGGTGAGTTCTAAATGGGTTTAGAGTGGCAAATCTAGCAATGCTATTGTATGCATTTGCTAGTTTAGGGAGGTTATTTTTCTTTAGGTTAGTGTATATGGATGAAGTATAAAGAAGAGTGGAAATAAGATGAGTGAGCGAGTGGAGTTAAAAGGTTTTAATTCTATACAAAGGAGCCGAGTTTTCTATTTACGGTTTTAATAGTGTTATTAATGTGATTATCAAAAGTGAGGTTATTGTCAATTATAATACCCAACAACTTAGTGGTAGAGTCAGAGGCTATGTGTGCCATTGTTGGAAGTAATAGAGAAGTCTAAGAGGGGAGACTTAATATTAGGCCTGAAGAGCAGGAGTTTGGTTTTATTGGCATTCAAAAGGAGGCAGCGTTTCAAGAACCATGCCTCAACTGTGCTAAATACATTCTGTGTTAGGGCTTGTAGTTCAGAGGTGTTAGAGCATATGAGTGTTGAGTCGTCTGCATATTGAATACATGTATGCTTGAGGTATTGCTGCATGCAAGTCATTAAAGAATAAAGAGAAGGAGAAATCCTAGGATGGAACCCTGTGGGACTCCAAGAGAGACTGGCAGAAGAGATGAAAGTGTGTTATCCCAGAGAACTGCCCGTTACTAAGGTAGGAAGTGAACCATTGAATAGCTGAGTGAGAGAGCGTTTCAAGGGTTTTTATGAGCATATTGTGGTTTACCATGTCAAAGGCTTTTGACAGGTCTATAAAGAGTGCAGATGACAGAATACTATTATTGCGGTTTCTATTTATACACTCGGTAAAAGATAGGAGAGCTGTTGTAGTGCTATGAAATGGCCTAAAGCCATGTTGGCAGTTGGCTAGTAAGTTGTATTGAGTTAAGTGGTGCATTAGCTGATGATGAATACATTTCTCCATAATTTTTGCTAAGGGTGATAAGAGTGCTATAGGCCTGTAGTTAGAACAGTCATTTGACCTACCTCCTTTATGTAAAGGGATTATGTGGGAAATTTTCCAGATAGCAGGGATGGTTCCATCATCATCGATGGTTTTGTTTATAAGGAGGGATATGGGATAAGCAACTGCTTCAGCTGCTTTTTGAAGGTCTTCAGATGGTAATTGATCTGCAGATGGGGTACAAGGTTAGAGTTTTTGGATGGGTTTTGGGATGTAGGAAGTAGAGATGGGTTGTAGTTGGAATATAGGGAGATTAGTAGATGTACAGGTGGGAAGGTTAGATTTGTCTAATTGTGAGATGACTTGCTAGTGAATTAATGGTGTCTGTGAAAAAGGAGTTAAATGCATTGGCAGTTTGATGCGAGGTATTCTTTTAGGCCCCTGAAGGTGAAGGTGTACTAGAATGGCCTGGGTGTAGGAGCGAATTTAAGGTTGACCAGAACCTTTTGGGGTTATGATGAGTTTGCTGTAGTTTACAGTAATAGTTCTTTTTATCTATAAAAACAGCTTTTTTGGTGCTATTTTTTAACTGTCTAAAGGCTTGTTGGTCTGAAGTAGTTTTTGTACGTCTCCATTTAGCCCAAGATTTATTCCAAAGTAGTATTTTTTGTCTCGTCTCTTTGGACAGCCAGGGGGCAGGTTTAGATTTAACTCTGATAGATCGTTTTGGAGCATGTTGGTCAAGGATTGATAGGAATTTGGTATTGAAATATGCAATAGCATCTTCCAGGGTTAGGGTTTTTAGAAGATTCCAGTTACAGGCTTTTAGTTCATTTTGGAATAATAATGGGTTGAAGTGTTTCTTGCTACGTGAAACCCTGTAGGTAGGGGTGTAATTA
>NC_056739.1:345537320-345707320 GCF_019279795.1 Protopterus annectens
TTGGGACATGGAGGTGACCTATAGCTGGGTAGGATATGGTACAGGAGTTTGTCTATGGTGATCTGCAAGGGGAGGAACCTCAGAGCATCATCCTGTTTGACCGACCTGGAAGTATCCTAGCTACGGATGTAGACTGGGACACCTCCACCTCTAGTCTATGCAGTTACTGGTGGAAAAGCGTGGAAGGTACTGAAACCTTACACTGCTAGGGTACTCGGTGACATTAAGCAATGTCTCAGTAACTGCACAGATTTCTATATTTTCTATTACAACAGCAGCTTAGAGGAAGTGTATTTAAAGCTCCTGCATTAAGCCATAACACCGAGGGTCAGTCAAGTTGGATTTTGCTAGGGCAGTAAATTTTTGTCATTTAGCATTGCCTAAAAAGGCACCATGGGGGTGGATAGAGGTTTATCCAAAACTTAACAAGCTTAGAAGGGACAGGTGCAGACATCCTCGGTAAAGCAATATGGTCGGTTAACCATGTCCTTCCAAGCTGGCACCATGTCCTTAGACTGACACTAGAAAGGCAACCAATTGTTAAAATCATCTTTACCTCATATTGTGACATCATTCTCATACCAGTCTGAAAGCTCCATAATGTCGCTCATCATGTAGTCCAAGGAGGTACAGCTAGAGTTACTTACATGGACTATGATGGATTCATACTGGTAACTGGTGTAAGGACTCCAATGTGTGTGTGATTTGCTGGGTCTTGGCTCCAGATAAGCAACTACCATTATGTTGTCCTTGTTCAGCCTTGTTTGAGGTGCATCAATATATGTTACAATGGCATCCCCTATGACAAGAGTCTTGGGAAGTGCGTTTGCTTGCCTCAGGTGCTTAGTGTTTGGGGGCTCTCGAGGGTGACTGTATACATGGGGTACAGTGATGTTTTTTTCTGAGCGCTTTTTGGCTTACTGAGGCACAGCTTTGCCAACAGGTGATTTAGGAAGATTGATTTAAAGTACCTCAGTATACATTAGTCTACTTGTGAGCTGTGTGGTTTGACAACCCGATATGCACTTTTTATGAGAGACTTTAGCCTCAAGTGTCCTTGTACAAGTACACCTTTTCCATACTATATTTAAGAATGATTTCCAAAGATTGTAAAATTATTGTTCTTAAAATGTTTTGTAATAATTTGGAGCTTCTCTCCCCAGGGCTCCACTGAAAATTGGCTTCTATGCAATCGGACTTTACTGGCAACCAAATGGTCAAAAAATAAATCAATTAAACAAACAAATGACAATTGCTACATTGTCTCCAGATGCCAATATCCACCAAGATGGCCACAGAGAAGTTAGCAAAATGCATATCCATGCTGTACAGAACTTCGATTGCTGAGCGACAAGGGTGGTGGGGGTATTGGGGTTAGAAGCCTATTAAGGATGCTTTGCTGGTACAGACTAATAAGGGTGCTTTATTAGGGCAGATTATGAAATACAGTACTAAAGTCTGCTAACTTTAATGTTTACACAATACCGAATACTTCGTAATCTTTAGATATTGCCACACAAAGCCAAACTAGCTGCTCTAAGCTTGCCAACATTAAAAGGTATTTGCTCTACATTTATTGCCTTAACAGGGTACATTTTGCATGGACAGTTCTATAAGTAAAATATGCTTTATATGCGTTTGTCACTGTACTGGATATTGCAAACTGCTCTTTGCATTATGAGAATCTCCAGGCAAACACTCCCAAATGTATAGAAGCACAGAAAACAAAACTACGGCCGAGGAAATGACTAGACTATGAACCCATATGTAGGATTCTCCAGCTATTAAAGACCATGCACACACCTCCTGTCACAAGATGAATAAACCCAGTCTTCCTTATGTAAGGAACAGTGCAAGAAACCCACAAATGCAATACTACCACAAGACAATTACACTAGCTAGAAATCCCTCAATAATATATAAATGGATCAGAAGTATGTTTCAGAAAGAACAATAATGCTTAAGGCCATATCAGGCAAAGAAGTGAAGCTGCAGCTAAGAACTCAGAAAAGATTGTTAAACAGTCAAAGAAAGAATAATTAGGAGGAAATTAAAAAACAGCCTTGTCTGAAACGTTTGTAAAGGTTCAACGGATTAACAGCAACAATATGAAAAGAATGTGCCAGTCTTAATACAATAAAAATGGTTACAAAAGAAAAATGTTCCTGCAGAAACAAAAAAACTATATATCCAATTACCTGAATAAAGAAGAGTGGAGGGTATTTAAGGGCAAATTTTAATGAGCTCCATTTCTAAAATATTTTCAGATGGATAGATTTTTAGTGGATGCAGACAAAACTCACTAGTTTTATATACATATAAATAAGTTTAGTCACATACAAAACTACTTGGCATGACAGTGACTATGTTAAATTCGATTTAACAATCCACAGTATCGCCAAGAAAGCCTATCAAAAACTAGGCACCTACACAGAGTAAAGAAATTCCTTACAGACTGACATAGCAACAACTGGTACCACTTACCTCTTACAGTCTACTATATGAAGACCCTTTCATAACCAACTTACAACCCTCACTTTGTTATAGCACAGTTCAAGTTTAGAACTAAGCTACCAGATTCACTTATAACAAACCTTAATAGACCCACCACTGTTTACCACTAAAAACAAAACTGGTTTGAGTGTTTTCATCCCATTATACTCAGCTCAACTTATCCCATAAAATCATCCATACAGCAATTAGACTCCTACTCAAATACTATCTTCCAAATTGAGTCCTTCAAACAGCAACTGCTTACCATCTACAAACGACTGCTGGAGTCTGTCTCTGCTCCAATAGTGTAGGTAGAATTAGAATAAAATCCCTGTATCAAATCAGGTCTACCACACACCAACTTTTCAAACCATTACTAAAAGACTTCCTCTCTGCCTTTTGGCTTTGTCCCTGTTCTCCTCATCAGGGATACACACATCTAATACACTCTTCTATACCTCCCTTTAAAAGCATTAAATCCCTTAACCTGCTTATCCCCTTCCAATACCTCGCTTTATTGTACTTTTAACTACTATACATACTTATTAGCACAACCAAATTACTATTCCATCACTAATTATATGCTTATATCTCCTCTAACATGCATTACCCATCTTATACACAACTCTACAAAGTCCAAGGATAAGGCTTGTAAATAGATTTGTGAATATCGATACAAGTTTTATTATACTGGACTATTTCACTATGTATTCACGGAGACTGCATTATAAAATGTATTGTAAATGTTGATTGCATTAAATAGGATACCTTGGAGCTTTTCTACCTGGGCCTCTACTGAAAAAGGGCGTTTACCCCAAAAGTCCAACTGGGCACAAAGAAATATCAAATAATTGAATGAACTCCACTGTCAAAAGTATTAGTCTTGTGAACAAGCTTCATCTAATATCTTTAAGTATAGAAGTTATCATTAAGTTTGATTGGCTATGACTAGCTGGCCACACTTTGCCAACGGGGGGTATACCAGCAGCATTGTCATGCTTTCTGTTAATTATGCTCTACATATAGTAGAACACATGGGTAATAATTTGTAAGTTTAAACAAACATGGGACTCTACATACGTTTGTGTGAACAAAAACAAAAAAAGTCTGTATGAGAGAGAATTATGCCTGGAAGTCTGGTTAGATACAATGACATTCATATATCCAGCCAACATCTTGAAGCTTATTTCACTGTGTGGGGAGTCTGTTCCTTCCCCCATACAATTACATCTTCCAATACTGAGATCACATAAAATATTACTATATCTTTTATCAGAAATTATAACGCTCAGCTGGACCATTCTAATGAGTCTTCCCCCTTTTCCCATCAACCTTTGCAGCTGCTGTCACCTACTTACCTTATTTTTACTTGCTTCATGACTGCCCACCTATGGGAGCCAATCCGAATCTATTCTTGCCATCCATTACACACAGTCCCAATTACTATATCTTCTGGTACTTCCTCCTCACTTAATACAGCCTTCATTCACTGCTAATTGGACTAAAAAATTAGTCTGTCCTAACTAGCTGAGATCAGGACATAGTTTTTTTTGAGCATTCAAAGCCCCATCCACACACCACATATAGGAGTTTACTGAGCAATTTAAAAATATTTTGGATATCACAAACTGTAAGCTATTAGCGACATCATATGCAATTTATTAACCAGCACATGCTCATCTAA
This sequence comes from Protopterus annectens, assembly GCF_019279795.1. NCBI lineage: Eukaryota > Metazoa > Chordata > Ceratodontiformes > Protopteridae > Protopterus > Protopterus annectens. Next base: position 345,541,498 of record NC_056739.1, read on the forward strand.
TTCTGTCAATTGTTAAAATAATCACACTAAAAGTCGGCCTATTTAGGAAAAAATGGATGTGCACTTTCGTCAAGTATTCAGGGCTTTGAGGAACCTTGTGGCAAGAAGCAAAAAAAAAAACAATGACAAGGAACCAGTCACCAAATGTAAAATAAGCTCTTTCGTAAAGTTTAACAACAAACTTCTTCAGACAAAAGCAGTAAAACAAATCAAACTAAATACTCATCCAAAAGAACACATGATCTTCCGAATAATCACATGACACTGAGCAAATATTCATACATTAAACCATTTAACCCCATATCTTCCCATAACCTCTTTTTTTGGGTTTTTTTCACCATTTAACCAAATGTTTGTATGAAAATCAAGAACTTAAAATCTCTATAAATGAGATGTTAACGTATTAAACATTGAGACAAACCAACATTCATGTCCAGAGGCAGAGCACAGGAGTAGACATTTAAAACCACTTAAGGATCAGGTTAGAAAAGGCGGTTCTGTAGGTATTCAACATTAGTCCTTTTAAATGAAAGAGTGGCACCCCATCTCACTAGTTTCAAAGATGGATGGGGGGGGGGGGGTAATGGGGTTGCCAGACCCCTTAAAAAACAGAAACAAAAAACAACTTCTGTGAAGATGGTCAGACAAACTTAGCCTCTTATTTGTCGCACAGAATCCACATTTACAAGTTGCATCCAATCATTAGGTTACACAAAGTCTCTGCTACTAAATAAAAGTATATTACATATGGAAAAATGCTTCTATAACAAACCTTCTAAAACTTAATGCATTTTCATTGAAGTTAGAGTTTACAAAAAATGCTGCCCAGGCCATTTCTCAGCTGGTTTCTATTTAAATTTATAGAGTGGCATTCCCTATTGCCTGACTGGTGGACAAATCTGAAAACTTTGTCTGCAAATTGGATAGGTTTTAGGGAAAATGAAAAACAAGTATGCTGGACAGTGCGACATTAACAGCCAAGTACACCTTCCTTCTGTATTTAAGAGATTAGCCATTTTAAGTGACTTTCACATGAGCTCCAACTTTTTACTCTTGATATTTATGAAATAGGAATGACCATTCTTGAGTTAGAATTATTCCTAGATATTTTATGTGTTGTCAGTGGCAGAGATTACCTTTTTCTATCTATTGTTTCTATTGTCTGCAGATGCTACTCTATAAATATCAAACATCATAGTTGATTTTTCTGTGTAAACACTTAACTGTTTTTAATTAAGCCAGTTCCACAGATATAGATAATTATCATGCCATCTACATCCATAATGCAGTTCACTTTCCAACTGTTAACATGGCTTCAGACCATCACACAGCACTAGCACTGTCCTCCTTTCCTTCACCGATTGCATCAACAGGAACCGCAACCGTAATTATCTTTCTTCTGCTCTATTTATCAGTCTAAAGCATTTGACATGGTAAAGCACCAGATTCTCAAACATACTACAATCTCTGTCATTAGACCCTCTTTCCATCAAAAGGTTCCAGTCCTACCTTGATAAACGACAGCAGGCAGTATTTTGGCATAACACTCTATCCACCCACCTACCAGTTACCTTAGGTGTTCCTCAGGGGTCAATACTAGGACCTGACCTCTCCTCCATATTTATTAACGACCTTCATCTTGCCATCCCCCAAGCCACATGCATACAGTATGCTGATGACTCCACACTGATATGCTCAGCTACTTCCATCCAAGACCTTCACTCTTTTACTCGGAAGGTATTTAACACAGTTGAGCAATGGTTCACACAATGCTGTCTTCTTTTTAACCCCCAAAAAAATCAATCCTACTCAAAAGTCATCTCCTCTTAATTTCTCTGTGACATCCACCAACGGGACTATAATATCCGCTGATCTTACAACCAAATTACTTGGTATCACCATCGACAATAATCTCAACTTTGACATCCATATCAACAACGCTATAAAGGCAGTCAACAAAAAACGTGGCACTCTATAGGATTAAACCCTTCCTTTCCCCTACAGCTAAAACTACAACAGCACACACTCATGTAATCTCTACACTCCTCTATGCCTCACCCATTTTCACCAATCTATCCAAGAATAACTTCAGTAAATGGGAAGAGTCATACAATAACATTGCCAGAGTCATACAATAACATTGCCAGATTTGCCACAGGTAACCCATATAGAATCCACCATTGCATAAACTTAAAGCATCTAGGATGGCTGGAATTACAACATCCGATTAGATTCCACCCACTAACCATTGCCTATAACATTCTTTGCAACCCTTCCAATACTCCAATTTTATCTACCCTCATCTGAGATCCTTAAGATCAGCAGACAAACTGCTTGTACATACCTCTAGACCTAACAGACCTGGGGATTCTCTCTTCTCTAATGCTGTTGGAAAATCCTAGAATCTTCTTCCCAGTGACCTCTCCTCACTCACCTCTTTACCACTCTTCAAAAACAGACTTAAACTTTACCTCAAAGCACACTGGCTATGCCCTTGTGCCAAACCTGATGTTTTCTTATCTTTTCAAACTGGCCTTTCCCTATCCATTACTTCTCACCTACTGTTATACCTTCCTATTACTATTTTTTTTATCATCTCTCTCTATTACATCACTTCTATGCCCTGTGGACACTGGTTTTTAAGTAAATACTTAATCAATACCACTACAAAATTAACTTCATTTTACTATTGACGTTACCTGTATAATGCATTGTACCTGTGAAATACATTGTTATCATTCTTGCCCGCATTGAATATCCTATGCTAACCTGTATGCTGTACTACATACGTTACTGTTGTATAAATATTTTTTGTACTATTTGTTATTGTTGTTATAGTTTTATCTCTATGTCTTGGAGCTTTTCTCCCTGGGCCTCTACTGAAAATGGACACTTATCCAGTTAGACTAGCCCGGTCAACAAATGTAAAATAAATATAAATGGCAGATGCCACAGAAGGTTACTTATGACTAGTGAGAATAAAAATGGGCAGAATGTGAAAGCAGGACACTGCTGGATAATGTGCAGATGGTGTGTGTATTGGGGGGGGGGGTCACTAACATTTAATATCCTACTGGGGGACAAATTATTTGAGAAGCCACAACTCGGAAATTCTTGTAAAAAACAGACAGTCAATGCTTCCAAATGCACATTCCAATAACTATAAATATAGACCTGGTTAATAAACGTTACTCCATATTTGATAAGATATGCTTATGCAACTACCTTACAATATTTAACACAATCCAGGTTATTCATTCAGAAAGAATGTTGCACGTTAGTATGCTTTTCAGTACGTTTGTATTCAACTATATTTTTACTAGTGGGTATACTTTTTTACTTGTAAAAAAAATGGACTCTGGTGAGGCTTCTGGTTCCAGTATTAAAAATTTACATTTAATTAAAAACACTTTTTTACTTGTTCAATGTACCTGGTCCAATGGTTCCCCCACTGCTCCCCACTGGTCATCTGGTCAACCATAGTGAGCAAGGCTTCCACAAGCATGGACAAGAACTCTAGCCAATTTGTTGCCAGACCAGAAAGCATCATCAGCTCAGTTCCCCAGATAGAGTTTGCTGTAAACAGTTTACAAATCATATATATTGATAATGAGAGATCTGTCCGTCTCATATTATATATATATATTTATATATATATATATATATATATTACTGATATTCCCAACTGTTAAAACAAATATATATATATAGACGCTGAATCAGAACGGTTATTTGCCGAGCGCTTTCGTTCATTTATTGATAATAAATCGAACTTCATCAGAGCAAGATGTAATGCATTTGCAGTACTGTGCAAGCTTTAGTCTAACTGGTATAAACAAATTCTTCACTGTGATTGGTAGATGGACTACGCCAATGCAGTAGTATTTGGACTAATGAGAGACACTGCTATAAAACAAAATGTTTAATCTTCCAACATCCTGCCACTAGGGGGCATGCTGTAACTTTTTAGTTGTTCCACTTTAATGCACATTTAATGTTGAGATTCTCATTGAGCCCTGGTGGGGTATCTGCTTCAAGGAGGAGTTGCCATCTTAATTCCTTCAGCTCCAGTAGTGTGTTGCAATCTCCAAAAAACTGCTGGACCTGTTCTAACACTAGAAATTTAAAACTGGCAAAGCCGTTGCAGCTCGTGGCATGTCTGCTTAATGCATTGCAACTGTCATTATGCCCGATGGCTGCAAGGTGTTCCTTCACCCTGTCTGAGAGCTTTCTAATTGTTTTTCCAATGTAGAAGGAAAAACATTGGTCGCAGTAGGCTGCATAGACTAGAAAAGTTGAGTGGCAGTCATGCTGGGCTGCGAACTGCACAGTGATGTTCAGTGTTGAAAAAAGTGTAGGATGTGCCCGAGTGTATAAAAGGGCAGACTACACAATGCTTGCAAGGGCCCATACCTTTGGGGTTTTGTGGGTTAGCAGACTCATGGGGGTCTGCACCATTCTTGAGTATGGGGATCTCTTTCCTTTCAAAGGTTTGAGCGTTCTGGTCTTGTATGAGAAGACAGGCTCATTACCCACTATCTGGTGGGTGTTGTGGTCCGCTCCTATGTTAGTTTTTGCCAATGATATCCCCAATGGGTTGCATATCTCTGCTGATGGGGAAATTACAGTTTCTGTTCTTGGGTTCAGTAGTTCTGGTGGTCGCCCTGGGGCTGAAACCTTGAGCAAGGGGTGTGTGTGTGTGTGTGTGTGTGTGTGTGTGTGTGTGTGTGTGTGTGTGTGTGTGTGTGTGTGTGTCTGATCTGTGGGAGGCCACTTCTTGAAAGACATCATCCACTAGCTGTTTGGGGTAATGTCGGCAGATGAACATGTTTGAAAGGAATTGGCTTTTCTTGAGGAAGGTATCATCGTCCAAGATGATCCTGGAGAGGCGGATGTACTGCCCGTGGAGCACATTCTTCATAAAGAAGGGGTGCCAACTTTTATCGAGGAAGTTGTTCCTGTAAGTGTTCTTCTGGTACACACTGGAGGTAAGGCTGCCAGTGCTGGGGTCAATGGTTAACTGACTATCAAGGAAGGAGATGTGGGTCCCTCGTCCTGAGACTACAAAGCCTAGGTATGGGATGCTGTCCGAGTGCCATAAGGAAGGTGTCCAGCTCGGTGTGGTCACCCCCCCACATGAAAAAAAATATTGTCAATAAATCAACGATACAAGTGGGCTTTGTGGAAGCCTTGTATATGGGTCAAAGTCTCCTTCTCCCATGTGCCGAGGACTAGGTTGGCAAAAAGAGGGGGCCATTTTGGACCCCATCGCCACCCCCTTGGTCTGTAGGTAGAGGGCTCCATTGAAGCAGAAAGTTGTTTTTCAGAACCACTGTGGTTACAGCTGTAAGCATTTCAGTTTTAAAAAAACATTGAATTTAGCATGCTTGAGAAACAGTTCTAACACTTCCAAACCTTCCCTGTGGGGGATGTTGGAGTACAATGCTACTATGTCTAGCGTTACTAACATGCATTTTGAGAAATCAATATTACTCTCATGCAAAATGTTTAAAAAATCCCAGGAGTCCTTGATGTAAAAATCCGTCGCCTGAACTAGCAGGTTGAAAATGAAGTCCAGGTATTCAGATATTGTCTCTGTCTTGGTTTTATGGTTAGAGACGATGAGCCTGAATGGGGGGAAATCAGTGGGGTCCTAGTGTACTTTGGGGATGCCGAATGTTCTTCCTAGGCTGGGGTTATGCACAGACGAAAAAAACAAATTCCTCTAGGGTGATATGCTGCTTGCATCCCAGGGTTTTGAGCAGCTTTATCAATGGTGGTATTGAAGTTTTTGTTCACTTCGTTCAAGGTCACAACCTTGTAAAAGTCCTGGTTAAGCAGCAAATGGTTAAGTTTTTGTACATAGGTTTCCTGCTCCATAAGTACAAGGCCCATTTCCTTATCTGCTTTCATGATACGCAGATCGTGATCCTGGCTTAAGTCCAGCATGGTGTCCAGTTTCACTGGTGAAGAGTCCAGTTCCGCTGGTGAGAGGTTGTACCATTTGTGGGAGTGGGGCTCATTAAGAAGCCCTCTGAGATCTTGCTCACACACTTTTTGGAAGGCTGAAAGTGTGTTGAGTGCTGGGGTTCATACACTCTTTTCTGGGGGCTGCAAGTGTATCAGGGTCGTCAGAGGATTCAGAGTCTGTGTCCTCCGTATTACTCAGAAACACTTTCAGATTCAGTTTTCTGAGATAAAGCCTGAGATCCAGCAGAAAGTCCATGACCTGTGCTCTTTGTGATGGTAAAAAGGAGAAGCCCTTGTTTAATAAACTCACATGGGCCTCAGAGATTTCTGTCAGTTAAATTGAAAAGGATGCTGGGGAGTTGCAACTCCACTCCTCTAGCACCTCCTCGTGGAGCTCCTGGTGTTCATGGGTCTGCAGATGTGTGTCCAGCGGCTTGACCCTCTCCCTATGGTTCTCGGTCCTCCTCTCCCATTGTTCCGTTAAGTTGCCCCCGTGCTGAGGGCTGGACTGCCTGGTCATTGTTGCCATAAAAAAAGGCTGCTGGGGTTGCTCTCTGTTGAGCTAGTTGGCCCCACTGGCTGGGCTTCCTGTCGTGGGAGCAGGTACGGGAGGAGGGGGGTTGGTGATGAGCTCTGCTTGTTGCATGGGAGCAGCTGTAACCTGCGGAAGGGGTAGAGGTGATCCTGTGGATGCGGTGGTGGTCGTTGGGCGTTGTCTTGTGTAGCCGTTGGTTGTTCCCAGATATCTTTCATCAGGGAGTCTGTATGCATGGTTGTCCCGGTATTGTTGTAGATCATGGTTGAGCTTTTTCTGTTTACTGAAGAGGAGGGTGGCCACGTGCCTGGCGATTTTGGGAGTAATATTATTGAAAAGGTGTTTGTGGTTTCCAAAGTCAGGCTGCGTTAGGATTTGTTCCTGCAGTTTGAGGATGTCTTCCTTCATTAATTCCAGCCATTCCTGGTTGTAAGTGATGAGCAGGTTGAGTGAGGAAAGGCCTGCTTCGTTGTATAGCTTGACCAGGTCAGCGAAAATGCCTGCGTCTTTCATGATCCCATTTGTGAATCTGTAAAATCTGAGTCCTCGTGGCACGATCTTGTGGTGAATGTAAGATCTTAGAAAGTAGATGTCGTACTCAATGTTTTTATAGGTGATCAGTTTCCTTTCCAGGTTGTAGATTAGGTTTCTGCAGGTAGTGTTGATCTGCTGCGAGTCGGTCCTCATCATTACCTGTGGTGCGTCCCTTAATCCATGTGTCAAGGAACAGGTTCATTTCTCCGAGACCTTCTACGAAGTGTATAATGGGCCCCGTGCCTGGATTAGGTGGTGGGGTTTCTATCTGGTTGCCTCTCGGAGTGGTTGCATAAGGCCTCTGCTCACACTGTTGGTTGCCGAGGTTGGGCGGCGTGGCTGGAGTTGGATACTGGCGAGAGGCTCAGGAGCTCAAACAATCATATCCATCAGGGTCTCTCATAGTCAAAGACAGGAGGAAGGAGGGTGGGGAGGTTGAGGTACAATGAAAAATGGACAGCACAGATGGAACATTATGGTTAAGTGCATAACTTTATCTGATGTTGGGATTTTCATTTGTTCCTCAACCTGTGGGACAGAGTCCCCAGTTACATAAACCTAGGATGGCCCTCCTGGGATTTTCATTTGTTCCTCAACCTGTGGGACAGAGTCCCCAGTTACATAAACCTAGGATGGCCCTCCTGGAAGGATACTCAAGAGCACTGAAGTGAAAAAGCAGCCCTATTCCTGGAAATGAGGTCTAGTTTATAGTACTTAAAACGGTATGAAGACTTGACTGAGAAGCTGCACAAATATCAATAGACCATCTTGACCCAAAGGCTTGAGATGTTGCCATGGATCTCTTTAGAATGAACTTTGGCATGTCTAGGTATTGGAATATTTTTCAATAAATAAACAAAATAAATACAGTCTCAACCATTTGGCAATGGCTTTACCCTTCTATACATCTGAGAAAGATATGAACAGTTGGGTCAGATTTTCTTAAAGTTTAAGTCCCGTCATGGGAAATGCAACAGTCCATGAACATCTAGTAGTTGCAGACTGTATTCCCTTTTGTTTTAAAAGCTGGGAAAGAAAAACCGGTAAATCAACAAGACTGATATTTTGTATAGCAACTTTAGGCTAAAAGGCTGGATTGGAACGCAAAGTCACCATCTTTATAAAAAAAAGAAATAAGGACATTTAGAAGAGAGAGCCTGTAGTTCAGAAACTCTTATTGCTGAAATAGCTACCAAAAGGAGACATTTTCCATGAGAGAAATTTCAAATCTTCCTTAGCTGTAGGTTCAAAGTGGGGAAGAACTAATGCCTGTAAAATCATGGTTAGATCTTCAACTGGGGGACGAAGTAAAGATACCCCAAAGGAAAGCCTTCCATAGTTTCAATGCAGCTAGAGATGACAAATCTTTTCCAACATGGAAATTTGAAACTATTGCTGGCTGAACTTTTACAGTGGAACAGCGGGCTCCATTTTGAAAAAGGGAAGCCAGAAAATGCAACACTACTGGAATAGGAGCCATAAAAGGACCAATTTGCTTTTGTTGAGGCCATATGAAGAATCTCTTCCATTTACTCTTGTATGTTTTTCTGGTAGATGCTTTGCGGAAAGAGTGGGGATGAAAGCCTGGAATGTCTAGCCATCTTCAGAATTGGAGAAACCATGCAGCCAGTTTGAGGCTTTGAAGATGCAGACGAGTCTGCCCAGAGGGGTGGGAAAGAAGGTCTGGAAGTGGTTCCAGTGTCCACAGCAGATATCAGGTGAGGCCAAAGTAAGGTGAACCAGACTTTGGGAGGCCAGAAAGGAGCAATGAAGATTACTTTACTCTTCAACCTGTGTGCTTTCTGAAGAAATCTGTGAATCAGGGGAAAAGGAAGGAATCCCTAAAGTAGACCAGGGGGCCAAGCGTGAACTAGAGCATCTTTTGGTGACCGTCTCCAAGAAGAAATCAAAGAAAGCAAAGAAACTGCTGCAATTATTGAATGGAGACGCAGAGAGATCGTAGCAAGGTTGACCCCATTTGGGGAAGATCGGATTTGCCACTTACCGATTCAGAGACCACTCGTGAGGCATCAATTAAAACTCTGCTGAGCTTATCTGCTAAGATGTTGTACTCCTCTGGAATATTAGGAAGCCATTGGTAGACATTGCCTATTGCCACACTCACTGCTTCTTGACACAGAGGGCAAGATCTGGTACCTCCTTGTTTGAGGATGTACCACACTACGGGCATATTGCCACACTCACTGCTTCTTGACACAGAGGGCAAGATCTGGTACCTCCTTGTTTGAGGATGTACCACACTACGGGCATATTGTCCATTTGTACTGTTGTCCCTAGAGGGAAAAAGCTGTGCAGTGCTTGCAATGCAAGAAGAACTGCTCTCATCTCCAGGACATTGATATGCAATTTGGACTCCTGTGATGTCCACGTGCTTTGGACTATTCACCCAAAAGATGGGAGGTAGCCATGTTCAAAGTGGTGCTTGATGAGAGAAGAACAAAGTGGCGTCCTCAACTCCCTTCCAGGAATGAAGTCACCAATGGAGAGTCTTTGCAGAACAGTGACAGCTTGATCAGATGGTTTAGTGGATATTGGTGTGGTGAACACTGGACTGATAACCTCCATTGTAGGATTCATTGTAGGATTCTCATGTGTATCTCATGTGTATCGTGGCAGCCATGGAACCCACAGCATGCTAAAGGGACTGTTATTTCCAGAGTCTGTGATTATGCAGCCTTAAATTTGAAATCCTGTCTAGAGTCAGGTAGGCCGAAGTTGTGGTTGTGTCCAAACGCACTCCTATAAAGTCTATGGTTTGAACAGGTCGTAACTGCGTAGATGCCTGGTTGGAGTGGTTAGAAGCCAGTCATCCAGATAAGGAAATGCATGGAATTCCTGCTGACTGAGGTGAGCTGCGACTACTGCCATGCATTTGCTGAACACCCTGGGGGCTGCGGCAAGACCAAATGGAAGCACTCTGAATTGATAATGGCTGGCCTCCAGCCTGAAGCAAATATATCAAAATGGACAGATGCTCCAGAAGGTATGGTAGTTTGCATCCTTCAGGTCTACAGAGCACATCCAGTCATCCAGTTTCAGCAGCGGTGGAATGGACTGGGAAGCACATCCAGTTTCAGCAGCGGTGGAATGGACTGGGAAGCACATCCAGTCATCCAGTTTCAGCAGCGGTGGAATGGACTGGACCAGGACCATCCTGAATTTTGATTTCTTTACTGATTTGTTCAGAGATGTCAGATCTAGAACGGGCCTTGGGTCCCCCAGTCTTTTTTAGCACTAAAAGAAATCTTGAGTAAATGCCAGACTTGATTTGGTTAGGAGGGACCTCCTTTATGACTTTTGAAGCAGCTTTGAAATGTCTAAAGCTGCTGCCTTCTTCTGATTGGGTGCATGTCTGCTCATGGATCCAGTGGGGAATGGAGCTGGCAAAACCCCCATTTGGATCTGTGTGTTGAAATCACCTCAAATCAGTCTATCCACATCATTCTCAGACAATTTAAAGATGACCTGATGGCGGCCTGGACACTTTTGGGTGAGATCTCCCGGAAGAAGATTTCTGAGCTGAAACACCCATCTCTGAGAAAGTAAGTGGAGCACAGGGTGGATGAGAGGAGCCTGAAACTATTGGATCCATAGGCTTTGGATCAGAGGCTTTTAGAGCCTTCATCAGCTCAGAAGCTGAAGAGAATTTGTCCTGGGAAGATTTTCGGTGCTCTAGGGCATCCTCTTTTTTGCAGGGGTTTGAGCCCCTGAAGTGGAGAGCAAAGAAAAGACCGGCATGCAGGCCTTTGAAAAGCAGCTTGTTCCTATGATCGGTCAGTGCACATGGATGAAACCCCCTCACATATACTGCAAGTAACGTCTAGATGTGCTGGGCCTAGACAGTATATGCACTGCCATGGACATCAGACAATGGGGGCTTAGGGCCCACAGGAAACACATTTTTTTTTTTTAACCAGATAGTTTGTTGCTTAATTGGCCATGATAAACAGCGTAGTTTCTTTCAAAAAAAGAGAGAAAGGAAAGAAGTGCAGACAAATGGAAATCCAAGGGAAAAATATACATAATTCAAAAAACAAAGTTTTAGTGAAGTACCAGGTAAGAGGACTAAAGAACAAGTAATACCCCCAAAGACCAACTTACAGGACCTCCATATATGATAATCCGTTATGGAACTCATGAGCAAGGAGACATCAATGCTTCAACAAGAAGCAAAATGAGGTTGGAGGTAATTTGGGGGAATGAGGAATCGTGGGTAGGAGGAGGAGCTCCACTCTAAATCCTAAGCTTGTAAAGCGCCAAGTCAGATCTGAAACCCACAGGCCGAGAAATGAATGAAAATTACTACATTCAGATTAATATTTTTAATAGTTTTAGGTGAAAAGCTGAAAATGTTGCTTACATTTATTAAGCGCTCAGGAAGCAGCATTTTTAGAGACGTGTCCATTTCTTTTTTTAAGAGACAGGGGTGTCCAAGTGGGTTAGCAGCAAGAGCCTGTGAATACAAAATGGTGTCCAAGTGGGTTAGCAGCAAGAGCCTGTGAATACAAAATGGTGTCCAAGTGGGTTAGCAGCAAGAGCCTGTGAATACAAAATGGAATTTGCTTGCTACACCCCTGACCACTTCCTATATTGCCTTGCTTAGCCAGAATAGAGTTCAGCATATACACTTTATTTTATAAAGGTAAGGGAAGAATTCCACATATTCAACAAGCACTTACCCTCACTTATAAGTTCATCCCATTTTTCATAATAAAACTGTAGAACTGCCAAGGTAATTTATTTTAAAAATAATGCTTTGAAAAGGGGAAGCAATCCAAAAGCCCTTACATTTTTGAACATTAAATTGTTAAGCCTTCAGTATACAGCTTCCGCTGTAAACCACCCACCCCAAAAACACTTTCTACATCAGCAGCGTTGCACACCACTATATTAAAATCCTCCGTATAAGACGAGGATGTTGGAACCAAAACATAATCAGCATGAATAAATGTATATTTGTTATGTACTACACGATGCAGCATATATAACTAAACTAAACTAAATAAACCACTCAGCAGGCAAACCTGTTTTGCACCTCTTTGAATAAGAATTCTTTCCCTAAATTTCCACTAATCAATTAAAGACCTCATCCATGAGCTGATGTAAATATCCTGCAAAATTTATATGACTTTATTACTAGCATCCTAACATTTCAATAAATCACATAAGCTGCAATGAATAACAATCTATCATAAGCTTCAGAAAAGTCTCAGGCCAGAAGTAACCCAGTTCCAATCTGAAATACATAAATAATTTCCAATAATAGTATCAATAAAAGCCTTTAATATCTTTCCTGGTATCCCATGAAATCATAATAGTAACATTAAATATTTCATAAGATTGCACAACAAAGATTATTTTGTAATCAGTGGTATTGAGTGCCAGGGGTCTCCATATACCAAATGGATTCTATCCCCTTCTTATGTACCCATTTTAAAACCCATCACAAACAGCAGAGAGTTTAATACCACTGGCAAGCCAGTCATTTAAGGTAGACAAGTGTTATTTCAGACATGATACAATATAAAATTACAAAGGTATATAATCTGTTCCTGTTTATGTATTCTTAGAAACATTTACGTCCTTGACTAATTCATCCATGGATATAGGCCATTAGACAAACTTATCAGCTTTACTTAGTTGTGGTACTTCCCTTACTGTTGTGTAGATTTTTTTTTTAGCGTAGATATGCAATACAATCTTATTCCACAAGTGTTATGAATAACAAAAAAGTGCATCATTAGTGATCTTTAAAGTCCCCATATAAATTATCTCATATTTTGAAATTTTACCTAGAAAACAACAAACTTCTGCCTGCATCCCTTCAACGTATTTTTGTTCATTAATGTATTTTTCTTCAGTAATGCCTTACAACTTTTCTAAAACTGTACAGCATGTACATTTTATCACACAGCAGATTCTTAATCCATTAAGAAATTACCAGACACTGTTTTATAATGAGGTCACCTATCTTTTCCAGTATAAAGCTTTATATTTTTTTGCTTACAAAGAAACCACTAGTCAATTAACTGCCAGGTCTTGCATCTGTCAAAAATCAAATATTGTTGCCAAAGGTCTTCTCTCCTTTTCATTCAGTTGTATCTAGAATTTTCCCCAATTGATTTTTTTAATCCCTTACTTAGAGCATTTTTATTAAATTCTCAGATGAAAAGAATAATTTTATGGTCTGAAATACCAAAATTAAGACATTTTTATTCAGATGGGAGACCAAGTATCAGTTTAAACAAAGTAATCTGCCTCAGTTGCCAAAGATCCCCTCACACAAGTGTGCCCTAAACCAGGCCCTAGTTTAAGGTTTCCTCCCAGCAAAACCTCCCAAACAATTACATTTTTATGCCATTTTGCAACAGTATGTGTGTATATATATATATATATATATATATATATATATATATATATATATATATATATATATATAGAAGTAAGATGAACTGCAGTAAGTCAGATAGCTAAACTCCATGGGATGGGGACTATGACATCCAATAATTTCAAATTGTTTTATACAATATTGCAATACCACAATATAGGGGCTTCACAAAAGACCAGTAAACATCATCTCCTCAAACAACTGATACTTGTATCTGTGAAATTTCAGTTAATAGTATGACAAAGCAGACAAATTATATCTATAGAGAGAGAAGTTTTCATTTTCATAAGACTACAAGATGCCTGTATTCTTCTATAAGGCTGTTAACATGGAGTCAACATATTTGTATATTATCCCTTCCTCTTTTTGCAGTGCCGTTCATAGGTAGGTACTAGGCTATTGGGCCTAGCCAGCAAGGTACCACAGCTTATGCCACCCAAGAAAGTTTTTTTTTTCCTGTGCCACTGTCCAGCAGACACACAAGTTATCCCCGGGGTGTATTTCTCATTTCCCATCCACTCAAGATTTTTCTTGAAGAGTGCCAAAGAAGAACTTTACTTGACATAGATGGGTAACTTGTTCCAGAGTATAGAAGTCTCTGGGACAGGAATCTATCCCTCCAGCATGTCCTGTTTATTGCTGTGACAAGGTTTAGGTCCCTAGAGCGTGTAGCTCAATGGGATTGGGATTTCTTTAGGTGTAGCATGTCCAACAGCTCTGGGTTTGACATAGCTTTATATGTTAGGCAGAGATCACCTCGGAGTAGGCGATATGCTACGGAGTAAAGCTGGAGTTTGAGGTGGTCAGTGTAGGGCATTTGTTTGAGGCCAGTAATCCTCTTTGTGAGGTACTTCTGTGGCCTTTCCAGCTGCTGCAGATTTCTTGTGAGGTACATTCCAAAAGGGGCATTGTACTCTATAATGGGTGCAATGAGTGATGAGTAGAGGGGAACAATGACCTCTTTTTTCCTGGATGAGAACCCGTTTTGATGAGGTGTGCCACATAGAAGGACTTCCTGACTACTGTGGCGATGTGACTATCAAAGGAGAGACTACTGTCCACTTGGGTCCCAAGGTCTCTATCACGCATTTGGTGTTAAGTAGATTGCTGCCTATGTGGTAGTTCATGGGTACAGAGTTTTTACCAAAGGGGAGGATACTGCACTTTTTGGCATTGAACTTGAGGCCATGGCTCTGACACCAGGCATCTGTCTCAGAGGCCCTTCTGTAGGATGTCCACATAATTTGGGGACTTTACTATGGCTCCTAGTTTGCAGTCATCTGCAAACTTCATTAGCCAGAGGCCTTCTGTGTTTGGGCAAACAGGAGCGGTCCCAGGACAGAACCCTGTGGTACTCCACTTGTCACTGCTTTGAGGTCAGATTTGGAGTCTGCAACTTTTACAGTGCGGGTTCAGTCAGTGAGCCAGTTGGCAACCCATCTTGTGACGTAGGGATTTATACCTAGTTTAGTGAGTTTAGCTATAATTCCAGAATGGGGGATGGTGTCGAAAGCCTTGGTGAGGTCAAGATAGACTGTGTGAACCACCTTACCCTCATCCATGGCTTTGGCGACTGCCTCAAAGAAGTCGATCAGGTTCAGGCGGCATGATCTGCCTTTCACAAACCCGAACTGGGTGGGATCTAGAGTTTTGAGGTTACCAATGTCTTTGTTTATGAGTTCCATGGCCTTGCAGACCAGGTTCATCAGGCTAATAGGTCGATATTTACTGGGATCAGTGGCGACTCCCCCTTTGTGGAGTGGGATAACTGATGCTGTGCACCATTCAGTGGGCACAAAGCCTGATGCGAGGCTATTACTGAACATGGTGTTTAAGTGAGGAGCCAGTTCGTTCTAAAGTTAGTGTAAAATGCAGCCTGGGATGTTGTCCAGTCCCATGGATACTGTGTTTTTGGCTTGAGTGAGTGCAGCTTTTACCTGCGTAGTTGTGATTACAGGGACTCTGCATTCTTCCTGTGTAGATATGGGCCCTTTAAGGGGTGAGAAGGGGGTAAAGTTAGCACTGAACCTATCTGCCAGGATGTTGGCAATATCCGTTGGTTCTGTAACTTTCGTGCCTTTGTGCTGCAACTCAGAGCAGATCTGGGTGTTGTCATCTAGATTCTTAACATAGCTATAGAATGCTTTGTGGTTGTCCTTGGATTTAGTGGTGATTTTGTTTTCATAGCTAGCTTTGGAGGATCTTAGAAGGGTTCTCAGCTTCTTACTGAGGCTGACCAGGGAGCTCCTCCACTCATGGGATTTTACTCTCTTTTGCAACAGTTTCTTCCTTCTGTTGTACAGTTTTGTTTATAGCAAGGGACCACCAGATTGGCTTCTTTTTTTTTTTTTTTTTTTTTTTTTTGGGAGGATAGCATCTTGGTTGTATTTTGGGATAGCATGATCCATGCACTCGTGTAAGTGCTTATAGAGTGCAATTGTGTAGGATTCAGCAGTTGTATCTGTATTGTCCATCTGCATGGGTGTCATGAAGTTCACCACTTCTGTCTTAAGCATGAAGTTGGCTTTGGAGAAATTTTTTTACTGTGGTTTCTGTAATAGGGGGTGGGGCAGGATGTGGATATATGGAGGGTAATGAGCTTATGGTCATATCGGACCAACAAGGAGTTGACTTCAGGTGTGGAACACCGGTCACTCGTGTTGGTAATGACTAGGCCTAGGATATTGTTGCCGCTGGTGGGAGTGTGGATAAGTTGATCTAGGGCATTGGAATTTATGAATTCCAGAAAGCATTAAGCATGGGGTAGATGAAGTTGCCCATTATTAGGGTGTTTGTTTGAACCCTAATATTTTCCAGTACATCAAGGAAAGAGGAGTGGGAATCCTGGGGCATGGTGGGGATCTGTAGCAAGCTACAATTTGGATTGCAGATTTTCCCCAGAGTTAGTTGCACTTGGATAACCTCGGATACATTATGCTGAGCAACTGGCCTGGAGGTGTGGACATCCTTAATGAGTATGGACACACCTCCGCCTTTGATGTTTCGGTCCAGGTTACATGGCCGAAAAGTGTGGTACGAGTTACAGCCTGGTAGTGCAGGGGTGCTCTCTGGACCCTTGAACCAGGTCTCCGTCACTGCACAGATATCGATGTTCTCCATTTTAAGGAGTGCCTCGAGTTAGTGCATTTTGAGATTTAGAATTCTAGCATAGAGTAGCATTACCTTCAGTTTTTGCTTGCCTGTTCCTGTTATGGTGTCAAATTTGTTATTTGAACCCTGCCTAAAAAGGCACTATAGGGGCAGTAAGAGCCTTAGCCAGTATCCAGAATCCCAGGGGTGACAGGTGCAGGCCATCTGTGGCAAAGCATCATGGTCCGTCGACCATGTCATCCCAAGCAGACAGATACTGGATCCCCTTAGAATTACACCAGAAGCTTAGCCAATTGTTGAATTCAATCATTTTGTCCTTGTACTGCGGTATCATTCTAGGCGATGGCAGAATGCTACTCATGGCTATGGTCATACCTGCCTGGGCTACAAGATCAGAGAGCTCTTCCATGTCTCTTTTCATGTAGTCCAGTGAGGCAAGTCTCAGGTCATTCACACCAACATGGACAATAACAGCCATATTTGTACTTGTTGTGGAGTGACCCGAGTGAGTGGGTTATGTGGCGGATCCTGGCACCCAACAGGCAGTTGACAGTAACCTTCTCCTTGTTTAGCCTGGTGAGTGGGACATCAGTGTGCTTGACCATAGAGTCACCTATGACTAGTGTGCCTTATTGGCTATGGTTGAGTGGCACACTGAGTCTGTGGGGAATCTCATTTGGGTTGTGTTGGGGGATGGAGGTTGCTTGTGTTTCTGCTTTGGAGGTCTCTGTTGCTTAGAATATTACTGAGAGCCTCCAGGAATGTTTGTGTGTTAGCATGTGTGGATTTTAGTGTAGATTTAGTGAGACTGTGAGATGAGTGTGGTGCGGTGCAAGTGTTTACCTTCTCCTCATAACTATCAAGTTCAGTCTTGGTTGGAGAGAGCTTTACCTCCAGTTTGGCTAGATAAGTACATCTTTCACAGGTTGTAGTGTTCGGTGGTAGGAGGAGAGGATTGTCGGTGTACACGAGGCAATTTCTACATTGCCTCAGATGCCCAGATTCATCAGAATAGACAGGAGAGAACACTGGGAACTGACCCTTGGACATGCCTGAATAAAAAACTTAGTTTCCTCTAGATAAGTGAGGAAAGGGAGTACTAGAGCCGTTTTTCTCCAAGCAAGTCAGAAAAGTACCAAAACTGTTTTCCTCTAGGTAATGAGGAAGGTTGAGTGCTATAGCAATTAGTAGCTTATTTAGTGCTTACAAGTTCTGAACAAGTACTGAGCATGAATAAGCAAATTTAAGTGCTAAAACTAAGAATCTGTATCTGCTCTAGACGAGTTACAGGACAGAAACAAGTGCAAATGCAGGCTTTCAAATCAGAAAGTTGAGAGAGATGGAAGAGATTGCCCAAACGGCCAATAAATACAATTTCTGGGCCACAACCACTCCTCATGTGGTAGACCGGTTACCTAGTGCTTACCACTCCCACTGATAAGCTAGAAGGCTTCCATCCAACACAGAAAGGCTAGAAGGCTTCCCTCCAACACAGAAAGGCTTGGGGGGCTCAGAAGCTTACATACAGTCCTGGATACAGCAAATCTGTATCTGGAACACTAGTTACAGGAAAGGTAGGAAACAAGCTTACAGTTAAAAAAAGTTATTTTTTTATTTTACAAAAAAGTAGCAAAAACAATTCATATGCAGTGCAAGCTGGCACATGAGTATGTAGCAATGTTAGACCAAACAGTTTAAAAAAATGCAATTAAATTAAAAATGACTAAAAGCAAGTGCAGAAAGAGTTTATTAGGTAGAATGTGGTAAAGAGATGGGACTGGGGGAGTGTCCTAGATCAAATCTACACTGGGGCGGCCAACTGCAAAAGCCACCAAATTTAAACTACAAAACCAAAAATAGGAAGAGTGAGTGGGACAAAACAGTTTCGGAGATCTAAGCAACAGCTAACAGTACAAACTTTAAAACAAAAAAAAGATATTCTCAGCTCTGTATATTTGTAGATAATCTGTAAGGCAGTCTGAGAACACAGGTTCCAGCCTTTCATTTTCTAGGCCATCCCTAATAGTATTACCATTACAGGCATATTCTTCAGTACATTCACTATTATCAGCATCACTTTTTCCATTTGTATCACCAGTGCCCACAGCACCGAGTAGGCTGTTCACTAGTATCACTTTCACAACTAACAGATGTAAGAATCTCAGGAGGTACAGAAGCAGCTGTGGGCAGGTTTGGTTTATCAGGCTCTTGAACCAGAGAACAAAATCGAACACTTCCTGCAAAATGTCACCACTATGGAAAGTAAGGACTACTTCCCACATTGAGGACATTTCCTTTTAGTATAATTTTAAAATTAAAAGAGCCAGAGAAAAACAGAACAGCAAACAGGAGAATGAACCAACTTGTTCAGCTTGAATACCAGCTGTATGAAACTGCATTACATGGCATTTGGATGAATATTTATACCAATAAGTGTATAAATTAGCCCATGGGAGAGAGATTTTTTAAGTAACATTTCAGGAAAAAAAAAATAAATAAATAAGTGTCAGCAAGTGCAGTTACATTGTAG
This sequence comes from Protopterus annectens, assembly GCF_019279795.1. Lineage (NCBI taxonomy): Eukaryota > Metazoa > Chordata > Ceratodontiformes > Protopteridae > Protopterus > Protopterus annectens. The sequence continues at coordinate 345,560,587 of NC_056739.1, forward strand.
AAAGGCTCTTTTCCTGCATGGATAAAGGCTTGTATGTCCTTACCAGAGAAGCCCAAGGGAAATAACATTGTCAAAACATATCCGTAAATTTGCTGAAATTGATGAAAGTTGTACAATAGGTAACCTTCTAGCCCGATGTATAGCAGATGCAACACTCATCTAACTCCATTTCTTCCTGGTATGCAGCGCAATTACCATCTGGCCTGTTGCAGTACCAAGAAAGAGCAGGGAAGTTCCCTGAGGTCCTAGTCAAAATGACCACCACCTAGGGTCTCCACTGACAAGAGGTAGCTTAGTGGGACTAATCTGGCTTACAAGGTGTAAATAAAAGAAACCATTTTATTAATATAAAGTTTGATAGGGGAAGAGCTAACTGGTTTGTAACCATACTAATAGCTGAAGAAATACTCTCAATACTCTCAAACAAAACCCTTCCAAATATTACTTGTAAATAAAAGGAAGGGATGTTTATCTTTGGTGTTGAGGCTAGTTTCAAGATTGTAAAACAGTCATTTTTACCATCTTCAAACATAAAATTAACATTAAAAAGGTCTTTGGAAGAAATTGCTTCTTAATAACCACTCAGCATAGCAAAGAGATTATATATGGTTCTCTGCCATTCTTGTTTGTTTTGATTAGCCAACCAGTAATACTTGACAAGGCAGAGGCTGCAAGGGAAATTATAGACTGCCCAGGAGTGTTGTGAAGCCAGAGGTCATAGGAGCACAAGGACCTCAACACCCCCTATAATGCCATCCTGAAGGGAAAAATTATAATATGCTACTTTTAAATTCTCTTTTTTTGGTTTGTTGGTTTTGTTAGATTAATTATTTTACATAAAATACAAAAAGAATATACTAACATTTCAAAGTTCCTGTAGCATATGCAATTGTTGCTGTAGATATTTTACATCCAATATTTAATTTCAACACCCACACCAAATTCACACACAACACACATGCAGAAGCAAACAGGATCATAGAGAAATTCCTAGAATCACAGACATTTGACAGAAATAAAACTCACATTGTATTATGATCAAATTTATATATATTTTTTTTTTTAATAGTGTGTGGCATTTCAACCTCCACCTCCAATGCTTCTTAACTGTCCTAGATTCGGGTTGAGGGGGTATGCGCTCTCACTTACTCCTCTCTCATTATACACTCATTATACACTCATATAATGGCATTACTTTTTTCCTACCTCTCTGTACATGGTTTCTTTAGCTACATTTAGTGAAACAACATAAAACAGCAAGTCCTTTGTACTGTTTCTGCCGTTATTTTGGTAGTTGATTGTAAATTTACTTTTTTTTTTTTTTTGGTAATATATACCCCCCCCCCAAAAAAAAAAATTAAAAAAAAAAAGGATTTGCCCCCCCCCCAGTCCAGGCTTCATAGCAACAGGGTGTTTGATCCAACATTAAAACACAGACTCTCTTAAGGCCTCACTTAGGACCAGATTATTGGTATCAAAAGCAGCATTGAAACCTACTAGTTTTGTTATTGCTTGTCACATCACACAAAGTTCATCACCCAAAAGAAAAGGTGGGGACACTTCACAAGCAGAAAAAATAAAATTTCAGCTCCAGAAGTAAAACTGGCCATTTTGCAAGAAAAGTTGCTTAAGTCTATCCTGCCTGCAGGTTTGTTTTATGCATATACATAGAATACAAGACAAAACTTTAAATAATACAGAGCAGGTAACCTTATCACATCTGTGTCAAGGAAATACAAGACAGGCATTTCAGACAAAAAAAAATAGATTTAAAATGTTCAGTGTATGCAAGAGTAAACAAAAAAAATATTTATACTGTTGTGCAATCTCTGAAACATATTGAAGGTAGATCATCGATGCTTACATATATTCAAGGATGAGCAGATACAACAAACTATATAAAAAGCCCTTAGTGCAGATTACAGCTATAAAGAAATTAAAAGTCTTGTCCAATAAGAAAAAAAAAAAAACATATCCAAGAATTAAAGCTTACCTATATTCAAGAATGAACTTTACAACACTACTAAGCTTTTGAAACCACAAAGCAAGCATCAAGCTTTAGTAAATAAAAAACATATTACACCAACTGAATATAACAGACAAGTGTTTTTCACAGCTCTACAACTTCTAACAGAAAAAAAAAAAATATATCTGATAGACTTAAATTCATCTCTTAACTACTTAAATTCATCTCTTAACTACAATCAAATGCATCCAAACTTGAGCAGAACAACAAAAACAGTATTAAAATTCAAATGCTTCAGACCTTGTAGGAGCTATTCACCTTCTTCAGTCTAGGGAGCTTCTCTGATGAAAAAGCAGCTATTAAAGTGATATCCCAACCCACGTGCAAAAAAGGTGCTGTGGATAGATTTTGCTTAAAAAATACACTGCAAAATGGAGAAATGGGGGAGGGGGCTTATCAAAGCCAGGACACTGATGGGTAAACATCACTGCACCATAGAATCACAGTGAAGTCAAACACAAGCAAGGTGTTAAAGAAAAGCAGACCCCCCCCCATTCAAAAAAAATATATAGGAGAAGCAAACAAACCCCAGCATACAAACTTTCCCCTCATTTAACTAAACAAAGTGCAGCATTTAAAAAACACTTGAGAGACTAAGACCTAATCAGTAGGAGGATTAAGTTTCTTGCACCACCTGCAAATGTTTTAAATGAGTTGTGCTTCACACTAAGGGGACGTCTCAAAATGTCCTTATGGAAGTAGGAGAAACTCAACACATTTCAATTTAACAAGCTCTTGACAATACTACAAGATAAACACTATCACCCCTACCCAAAAATGCACTTCCTTCTCTCAACAGCAGTCATTTAAAGGAATCATGCATCTTTTTTTTAAACCCAGATTGGTTATCACAAACGTTGTATAGGCTGAAGTTCTGCTTCCATCTCTCTGTCCATGAGAGCATTCAGTTATCTGATTCAGAGCTTGTTCTTTCAGAGGAATTTAATAGCTGCTCTCTGAATCAGTTCACCCTTTATTAAAAAGTCAATGTTTGGCCTTCTTGCAAATAAAAAGGCATTTATGAAGTTTTGCCCATTTATATAAAATCACTTACCTCAGTGAGTTATGAATGAGCTAAGATTTATCTCATTTAAGCTAAGTTACTAAAACATTTTTTTGCCAGGTCTATATATGTTAGTGTTTCAGTGAAAAGACTCCAACACTTATTCATTGTATATACAAGGTTTTTATTTATTTATTGCATTTGTTTACTGGGAAAGTCCACTGGGCCTAAAAGATCCCATTTTTGGTCGAGGCCCGGGGAGAAAAGCTCTGACAAGAACATAGATGCAGAAAAAAATTAAACATTAATTGGTGCAGAAGTAGAAACAGTGTTACACACAGTGGTTACAGTAATATATACAGAATATATACATAAAAGCAGGAATTTAGTTGGTTTGATTATAGTAACATATACAGAATATATACAAAAAAGCAGGAATTTAGTTTGTTGCCAGATGAATTCAGAGTGGTAACAACGGAGATAAATTAATCAACATTATTGTGCCAGTATCAACAAGCGATGAAAGAAAAAAAAATAATAAATATGGAGAAAGTATCATCAGTCACTAGTAGTAAAAAGCACAGGAATTTAGTTATAATATAAGGAGAAGGAAGAGGTTAGGTTATAGAGCAGGTACAGAGCCAGGAAGGGTTGTTATAGAGCAGGTACAGAGCCAGGAGGGGCTGTTATAGAGCAGGTACAGAGCCAGGAGGGGTTGTTATAGAGCAAGTACAGGGCCAGGAGGGGTTGTTATAGAACAGGTACAGAGCCAGGAGGGGCTGTTATAGAGCAGATACAGAGCCAGGAAGGGTTGTTATAGAGCAGGTACAGAGCAAGGAAGGGTTGTTATAGAGCAGGTACAGAGCTGGGAAGGGTTGTTATAGAGCAGGTACAGAGCCAGGAGGGGCTGTTATAGAGCAGGTACAGAGCCAGGAAGGGTTGTTATAGAGCAGGTACAGAGCCAGGAAGGGTTGTTATAGAGCAGGTATAGAACCAGGAAGGGTTGTTATAGAGCAGGTACAGAGCTGGGAAGGGTTGTTATAGAGCAGGTACAGAGCCAGGAGGGGCTGTTATAGAGCAGGTACAGAGCCAGGAAGGGTTGTTATAGAGCAGGTACAGAGCCAGGAGGGGCTGTTATAGAGCAGGTACAGAGCCAGGAAGGGTTGATATAGAGCAGGTACAGAGCTGGGAAGGGTTGTTATAGAGCAGGTACAGAGCCAGGAGGGGCTGTTATAGAGCAGGTACAAAGCCAGGAAGGGTTGTTATAGAGCAGGTACATACCAGGAAGGGTTGTTATAGAGCAGGGAAATAGCCAGGAAGGGTTGTTATAGAGCAGGTAAATACCAGGAAGGGTTGTTATAGAGCAGGTACATAGCCTGGAAGGGTTGTTATAGAGCAGGTACATAGCCAGGAAGGGTTGTTATAGAGCAGGTATAGAACCAGGAAGGGTTGTTATAGAGCAGGTACAGAGCAAGGAAGGGTTGTTATAGAGCAGGTACAGAGCCAGGAAGGGTTGTTATAGAGCAGGTACATACCAGGAAGGGTTGTTATAGAGCAGGTACAGAGCCAGGAAGGGTTGTTATAGAGCAGGTACATAGCCAGGAAGGGTTGTTATAGAGCAGGTACAGAGCCAGGAAGGGTTGTTATAGAGCAGGTACAGAGCCAGGAAGGGTTGTTATAGAACAGGTACAGAGCCAGGAAGGGTTGTTATAGAGCAGGTACAGAGCCAGGAGGGGTTGTTATAGAGCAGGTACATACCAGGAAGGGTTGTTATAGAGCAGGTACAAAGCAAGGAAGGGTTGTTATAGAGCAGGTACACAGCCAGGAAGGGTTGTTATAGAGCAGGTACATAGCCAGGAGGGGTTGTTATAGAGCAGGTACAGTGCCAGGAAGGGTTGTTATAGAGCAGGTATAGAACCAGGAAGGGTTGCTATAGAACAGGTACAGAGCCAGGAAGGGCTGTTGTAGAGCAGGTACATAGCCAGGAAGGGTTGTTATAGAGCAGATACAGAGCCAGGAGGGCTTGTTATAGAGCAGGTACAGAGCCAGGAAGGGCTGTTGTAGAGCAGGTACATAGCCAGGAAGGGCTGTTATAGAGCAGGTACATACCAGGAAGGGTTGTTATAGAGCAGGTACAGAGCCAGGAAGGGTTGTTATAGAGCAGGTACAGACCCAGGAAGGGTTGTTATAGAGCAGGTACACAGCCAGGAAGAGTTGTTATAGAGCAGGTACATAGCCAGGAAGGGCTGTTATAGAGCAGGTACACAGCCAGGAAGAGTTGTTATAGAGCAGGTACATAGCCAGGAAGGGTTGTTATAGAGCAGGTACATAGCCAGGAAGGGTTGTTATACAGCAGGTACATAGCCAGGAAGGGTTGTTATAGAGCAGGTACAGAGCCAGGAAGGGTTGTTATAGAGCAGGTACAGAGCCAGGAAGGGTTGTTATAGAGCAGGTACATAGCCAGGAAGGGTTGTTATAGAGCAGGTACATAGCCAGGAAGGGCTGTTATAGAGCAGGTACAGAGCCAGGAAGGGTTGTTATAGAGCAGGTACATAGCCAGGAAGGGTTGTTATAGAGCAGGTACATAGCCAGGAAGGGTTGTTATAGAGCAGGTACAGAGCCAGGAAGGGTTGTTATAGAGCAGGTACAGAGCCAGGAAGGGTTGTTATAGAGCAGGTACATACCAGGAAGGGTTGTTATAGAGCAAGTACATAGCCAGGAAGGGTTGAGATGATTTTTTCAGTATTTGTTTAAAGGTGGTGGTGCTGCCCGTGTTTCCTATAGAAGGAGTAAGCGAGTTCCATAGTTTGGCAACGGTGAAGGAGTAGAGCAGTTGACCAGCTGGTAAGGTGGGCTTTTCTACTTTTAGAAGTAGATGATTTTCAGATCTTAGTTGCCTGCTGAGTTGGTATTTGGCAAGTAGAGCTGAGAGAGCAGGACAGTCTGTGGGTCTATAAATTATTTTGTGTGCTGTAGTTAGCTGGGTGAATGAGAGATGGTGGGGGAGTTCCAACCAGCCTAATTGTTTCAGTGACTTACAGTGGTGGGATGAGAATTTGGCCTTGGTGGCAAATTTGGCTATTCAGTTGTAACACATATCCAGTTTGGATTTTGTAGAATTTTGGATATTAGTGAGGAGAGTGGCACCATAAAGGAGGCTGGATAATAAAAAGGTGGTTGCAAGGGTTTGTCTAATAGCTAGGCTAAGAAAGCGTTGGTGCCTGTAGAGCCTGCCAAGCTTTTGTTGCGTTTTTTTATGTTATTGTTTATGTGTAGGTCAAATTTCAGGTTTTCATCTATAATAATGCCTAGTAGTTTAGTGTATGGGATAACTTCTATAGTGGTATTGTCTTGGGCTTGTATACTGAATAGTTTTTTTTATCTCAGGGAGTGGTTTTCTTAGGGGTAAAAATTACTAGTTTATTTTTTTTTGGATTTAGGGCAAGATGATTGTTAAGCATCCAAGATTCGGTAGAGGATGTAACTGTTATGCTTTGCTATACAGCTTTTGCTGTATCAACCCTAGGGTTATTCTGATATTATTATAGGGTATTTTTGCCCAAGTATTTGTGTTAATTTTCCCCTAAGCCATATCTTTCTTGCTGTCATCCATTACGAATTGTATTTTACATTGCAAAATTATGTTTGTTATTGCATATGCCATTGGTCATGCCCACATCTGAAAGGGACCTTCAGAGCAACCCTCTAACCTGCTTGGCAATAAGAGAAGAAAATTAATAACTGACTCTATAGAAATAGTATTTGACAGACTTCTTAAAGCAATAATTAAGGTCCATGTTTCCATGGCTTATCAGCCTGGCAGTCTGAGTGGCATTTGATACAGTGGATGGATCTAACAGGGTGTTGTCATCTTGCATATTCATACATTGCCAGTCTTAGGCACTCTGGTGGCATACAAGGATAAAGAACTGACTATGGCCCAGCTAACCCTGGTTCACTTAGTGGGTTGGGTGACTTACATAGTGCAGGGGAGGAATGGGTGTTTACTTCGGCACACCTCTTGGGAATCTTTGGTGGAGGCTGGGAATGTTGTATGTGGGGGGATTGTCCAAAGATGGTAAAGGGTAGTAGGTCTGGCTGAGCTACTGCTAAGGTAGGGTGATAAGCTGCACACATCCCCACCAGAAGCAACCACAAGGCCACAATGGAAAGGAAGGAGTAAAGGGGTAGGCTTAAAAAATAACCCCCCAGGCAGATGGCGGCAGCCAATACCCTCAGGATGCCCTTGGGATCTATGATTGGCCCCAGCTAAAATTGTACTAAGCTTGTGGGGTACAGAGAAGCTGTTAGGCCTGGAACAGGTGTTGGTCACTGGATGAAAAGGCTGTAGGATAATGCATGGGAGTGAAAAGTGCCCAAAAAGTAAACTGATGATCTTGGATCCACCTTACAATATCCATGGAGAACACCATAGTGCCTTTTATTTGTCTATCTTCTAATAATCATTAACGTTTTTGTCCAGTAAATAATGAGTTTTTTTAAATCAATGAAGGAAAAAATGACTTTTGCTACTGAAAATGTGAAATGCTTACTCCACAGCTCTCCATCACAAGAACAGAGGGGAATCAACCAAAGCCTTAGCATTAGTTGTGCTAAGTGTCTCTGCTTCTAGAAGTTCTGTGGCCTATTCCTTTATTACCGGTATACACTGATACCCACTGATAGATTTCACAAGAGGCCCACAGTGTCCAGTGAAATGCATTCTAAAGGCACGTCTCTGATAGCACAGGAGTCAACTGATAGATAACTCCAAGATGGAGTGCAGTCTTCTGGCATCCTGAACATGAAGCAAATACATTTTTGGCCTGTTTCCTTTTGCTTGGCCAGTAAAATCTCGTCAGTACTCTTATATTGTTTTACCTATCCCTGCGTGAACTTGTAATTCATGTCTAGGGACTAACTTTAGTACTAATGTCTTCGTGTCCTATGAGGTTTTGCAGTAGTAATAGTTGATGTAGAATGTCCCCCTTTTCTTTACTTACTGTCTATAAAAGATAATCTTTTAATTAAAAGTGAGGGTAATAAATAATGGGACCATGTTTTCCATTGTTCTCCCTTACAACCTTGGTTATATTAAATACCACCTCAGCTATCCCTGGAAAGAGGCCACTAGCCTTGGTGGACCAACCCAGTGAACAAAGGATAAATAAAATAAAATATTCTGTCTTTCTCTGTTTAACGGTTGTGTGACTTATCTGTAAATACACTGACTTATGGTCACATTCTTCACTAGCCTGTCCAAGAAGGCACGACTGCAGGTCCTTTTATTTATTTCCCTTTTAAGGTTAGAGAGAAACAGAAGTCACTTTCTGTTTTACATTCTCTGCTGTTTGTACAAGCTTCTTAAATGCTCTCTTTTCCCAACAGATGACTTTCCATCTGTTTTATTTACTTACTTACCTACCTACTTAAATTTGTTTAATGTGAAATTCCAACTGGGCCACTCAATACCCCTGCAGTCCTGGGGAGACAAATGTGACATAATACATAAGTGATACATAGTCACAGGTATTTAGTAAATATTTTAACAACGTGAGTAACATTGTACCTGTACAGCATATAACACAGACAAAGTATTTGAAAAATACATAGTTACAATAGTGGAATACAGTTTTTAACAAAGAGCAAGGCTTGAAAGAATTGCATTCACTATACAACATAAACAGTTTGAGAAATATATTGAAAGGATACATATTTTAGTGTGTTAAAAACACAATTTGTAAAATTTATCACTATTTGAGATAAATTTGCTTCATCCCTAAACATCGTGCAATATTGAGAAGGAGATTTTTTTTAACCTTTAGTAGAGCATGGCTTCAGCTGTCTGAATATAATCATATACTCTTAAGTGCACGTGGGGACATGCAATGGCTGAAGGCAGAAAAAATGTTCACTGTCCCTTCCTTCATGGGTTATTTAAGTGTTTGTTAATGCCTCATTGATTCCAAAGTTTTTCCTATGTGTTTTCAGGTTTTGGAATCTTAAGAACTCATTGGATCACAAGGTTTTTGTGTGAGTAAGTGTTTTTTTTTTTGTTTGTGTTCCTGTTGAAGACGTTATTCTTAGTCTTGAGAGGTCGGGGTTTGCTAGCATGGAAGACATGGTTCTAGTCTCTGTGGAGGATTTAAAGGCTTAGCATTGAGTCACTAACCTTTATGACTGAAACAATTTTGCAGGATGTTCAAAAATTTAAGGATACTTCTTCCCATCAGAAGGCGCAAATGGGAAAATTAGAGAAGAGATCAGTGGTGCAGCATGAGCTGGTGAAGACCCTCGACTCCATGGTGTCAGCCCATTCATCAGAGCTACAAGTTCTACGTCAATATTATCTGTAGCTGGAAAATAAAGTGGATGACAAAGAAAATAGAGGGAGACACAATAACCTATGTCTGCTTAGGCTACGCAAGGGCTTGGAGAGTGAGAATCTGAAATTTTGTATGAATCAAGTCATTAAACACTCTGTATCATCAATTTTGGAGACTGCCCACAAGATTACCCCAAGAAAGTGAGTGGCCAATGTTCCTAGGCTGTTTATTGTGGGATGCCTGGATTATAATAGTAAAGAGAAACTCTGCAGAAGAGCGGGAAGAGCGGTGGGTTTATACTGATTCACGCGCACAAGATCAGAGTCACTCCAGACTATTCACTGCTAGATCTTAAGAGGAAGGCCTTTGTTCTAAAGATAGCAGGATAGATTTCTGGTGGTTGGACGGGGGGGGGGGTGTAACACGATCCAAGTGAACTATATTCCTGGAATGCTTTCCAATCATAACATGATTACACTCGAGATATCAGGACTGGAGGATATCGGAAGGTGTTTTGTTTGTCATTTTGACTTTCTTTTTCTTAGAAATAAATCTTTTGAATATCTGGATAGCTGGATTCAGGCATACTGGCTTCAACAAATTCTGCTAGGAGATTCTACGAATTACTGGGAGACTTTTAAAAAAATAGATTAATCATTACATTCACCATATTTGAAAAGGCAGACGGAGGAACATGATATTTTGTTGGAGATGGAAAAACAATTACAAGAGACCAAACTTAATTATAAGAGAGGTCATTGTACTGAAAAGGTGTTGAGAGAGTGCATTAAACATATTAAACATAAGTATAAAGCAATATAGTTTTCTTGAATCCAAGAGAAGTGGGAAAGGCTCAAAAGTATAAGTTGGATCAAAGGGTCGAAATCCACAAAGCTTTTAGAGAGAAGAATTATTGAAAGAATGGAAATTTTCATTATTGAGTCTTAACCTCCCTAATGGTCAACTCACAGTGCTTGGCCTGGAAATTAACCAGTTGTTGGTGGCATGTTTAAGGAGGCCTTATGTATCTAAAGGTAATTCTGTGGAGAAACGTTGCCATCTTTTTTTGAGAAACTCAGTCTTCTGAGAATTGGGGTGGAAGAGGGGCAAGTTTTAGGAAAGTCTTTTTCTCCATTGGGGACTCATAGAGCTAATTGATCAGCTTGAGAATGGGAAGGCTCCATGGCCAGACAGTCGTATCTCCAAATCTTATTAGTAGTATAAGGAGATTTTGGCCCCTCATCTTCCTGTGAGTGTTAAAGAGGCAGATGATCTAGGTCAGTTATCAGGCTCTATGAATAGGGAAGAGTTCATTTTTTTACCCATGCCAGGAAAAGTTATGGTGCAAATGAGATTGCATAGACCTGTTTTATTCCTTTCATTGGATAATAACATTCTTGCTAAGTTTCTAATAAATAGGTTAGAGGGGAGGGTAATGAAATATCTGGTCTGAGAGAGGCAGCAAAGCTTCAAGAAAGGGAGAATGGGGGGCACAGGCCTACATTGTCCAGGACATAAACTGGCCTTATTGTTGGATTTTTCTAATGCCTTTGATTCAGTAGAGTAGAGCTTCTTATGGTAGACTTTAGCAAGTTTTAACCTTCTTCCTGGCTTTATCTTTATAATCAAGCTTCTGTATAAGAATACAGAGGAGTGGTGGACACCAATGGAATCTGTTTGAGTGGAATTAGATTATCAAAGGGTACTAGCAGGGTTACCCTCTCCCACCATCTCTATTATTTATATTGGTGGTAGAGACTTTGGCTACTATTTTCAAGAGGAATTGGGAGAGTATGTTATTCATCCTAGAGTTGTTCCTTGGGGTCCTCTCAACATGGTTTGCAGATGATAGGATTATTTGGGTTCAGAAACGACTAAAATCAGTTCCTAAAAGTCTTCCTCTTTTGCATGCATTCTCTAGTCTTTCAAGTCTTTGTATTAATACAGCTAAAACTATGTTGTTTCCCTTAAGTAATTCCTGTCTGAATATTATTGGCTGTAATTCCACATTTCAAGGGATTGGGACAATCTCACAGTCCATTTGGGAATCACAATGATGTTCCCGATGCAGAATATGTTGGGTATCTCTCTTTATACTATAGTTATGGACAAATAGTTTTCATGGCATCGGCTACACTGTCTTTTTTTGCCTAAGACAAGACTCAGGCTATTAAAACGGATGTCCTCCCTAAAATTCTGTTTTTATTTTGACATCTTCCTCAGGTTGATAGAACAAATTGGGTTGTTAAGTTGTCCATCGTGTTCCTTCAATATCTTTGGAATAAATCAATGCCTAGAATCAGTAGGAAGAAACTGTTGTTGCCAAAATGGCTTGGTAAAAGCAAGAGTTTCCTAATCTTGCTGCTTATGTCAAGGCTTTGGTTTGTTGGTTGGCAGGTCGCCAGGGCCAGAGTTAATCCCAAACCATTGTGGTTCTGGGTGGATATTGAGATATTATGCCTCTCATCATACATATTTTTAGATTCATGCAAGGTATGGGATCCTAGAGGTCTGGAAAAGTGGTGGTTTAAATGATACCCACTTGTATCAGGTCAATAGTGGCGAGGATGGACTTGTATCAGGTCATTGAGGTGAGGATGAACCTGTATCAGGTCATTGAGGTGAGGATGGACTTATATCAGGTCATTGAGATGAGGATGGACATGTATCAGGTCATTGAGGTGAGGATGGACTTGTATCAGGTCATTAGTGGTGAGGATGGACCGGTATCAGGTCATTGAGGTGAGGTGGGATTTGTATCAGGTCATTGACGTGAGGATGGACTTGTATCAGGTCATTAGTTAGTTGAATTAGGTCTGCCTTGGTATAATCTGTAAAGGCAATAGGGTTTTGTAATAAGTCAGATTTACCCTCATAGTGAGTGCTACTGAATGGAGTCCAGATTTGAACAGTGATGTGGTAACTCTATGTGTTTAGCATAGGATGGCAATGTTGGTTAGAGCCAGAAAAAATATTATTGAACAACTAGTTGGAATTTAAAACATTTGAAATAGGCAGTTAACATTAATCTCTGTGCATATTTACTTGAGGTTGTGTATGCATCCCAGTTAATGGAGGGATTGTTGAAGTTTCCTAAGAGAACAGGGTTGTATAGAGAGGGATATCAGTTTGTTTGGATAGCCTTCATGGATTGCACTGACAAGGACAGATATGGCAGTTGGCTATGATATGGCGAGGAGTTCTATTTACCATTAAAAGGGTTTATGAGGCTGGATGTGCGATTGCTTCTTAGGAATACAGAAAGTCCCCCTTCAATAACACCATCATTTTCCTCATTGGGCCAGAAAGAGTGGTAGGAACTGAAACCCTAGACTGTGAAGGGGTTACCACTATTCTGAAACCATGTTTCAGTAAGCATGCAGGTATCTACATTTTCAAGTGTTAAGAGTGCCTGCAACTTCTTGTTTTGGCTTCTAGCATTGAGCACTGCTATCTTTATGTCGTTTTCATTTCCATTAACTATGTAGGTACTTTGAAGAGACTGATTTGGACTAAAAGTGGCACTATGAGGGAGGAAATGGTCCTGGCTAATGTATGGAAGCCATGATGAGAGAGATACAAGATATCTCTACCAAAGTAGCCAGGGATGCCATGAATTTCTTCCCAGGCTGATATATTTTGGATCCCCTTAGACTGACACCAACACCAGTACCTAAGCCAATAACTGAAGTCAGTTATCTTTTGTTTGTAATGTGGCATCACTCTTGTCAAAGGTAGGATAATGCTCAATATTAGTTTCCCACCAACATCTTTTGTTATATGATCTCAAGTCATTAACTCCCATATGCACACAATGACTATATCAAATGTGTACTTAGGGTGAAGAAACCTGAGGCCCCTAGTGACAATGAAGATCTTGGCACCTGAGAGGTAGCTAATCATCACTCTGTTTTTGCCCAACACAGTGAGTGGTGCATCTGTGTTTCTGACTATGGCATCACCTTTGACTAAAATACTCACATATGTATTGTCTCGGCCTTGCTGCCTTAAGGACTTCTGCCTACCAGCTTTGTGGCTCCTTTTCATTGTTGTGGTTTCTGCAGTGTTTGTGTATGCTGTTTACCTGCTAGTGTGAAGCTAACTTTCCTGTATGCAAAACCTTCATCTAGGAGACCTTTGTGGTTTACGCAAGGACATTTTTAAGGTCCTCAGTGGAGGGAGGTTTTGTTTAGGACATGGTGGGCATGGTGGTGAGGGGTGGGTGTCAGAAATGACAACATACTGGGTATATTATGCAGTCTTTGGAGAGAGGCTGGTCTCCAAATTTAGTAAATACTTGTGCATCGTACATATGAAATAATCTATAGGAAGAATCAAAGAGCTGTCAGTGAGCATGAGTCAGTGTTCTTGCATTTCAACAATCTATCAATACTGTGGGCAGTTGTTTTTGTGGATTGAGACAGTGGATCTTTGATATTCTGGTCGTGATGATGTGAACATTGATGTCTTGGTAAGTTGAGTTTGTAACATCAATCCATTTAATGATAGTTGATGCAAAAAGAAAAAAATGGATCTAGTATATCTGCTGGATACAAGATATATTAAACAAGAAAAAAGAAAAAAGAATTGAAGCTGTAGGGGGAAAAAGACTGCATGGTCATTCGGATATCTAGTGCTTTGTGGGTTAGGTATGTTAATAAGTGAAGAGGAAGTAAAACGTATTTCATGCATCACTTCTGGTTTGAAGAATTAAAATATATGTGGTAGTAAACATCAGTAATAATGTTTGGGGATATTAAATTAAGAAAAGGGAAAAAATGCAGAGTGTACAGGTGATGGAAATGATGCAGTGTGGAAACTTGTAAATAGGAAAAAGCAGAGAGGGGCTATATAAAAGGGGAATTGTTAAACTAGCGATAGATTGTGTTATATATTCTGGTGACCTGAAGGCAGATGGGGAAGAAAGACATTACTGAGATCATAGAGAAATACGGTGATACCAAGGAAACAGTATTCAACTTTATTCAAATGTAATGCAGATAATGGATGGGTAACTACAAATGTACCCCTGGTTTAGCACCCCTGTTTTCATGGATAGGACAAATATGTACATTTCCCATCATATCCTTGTTTGATCCATCTTTGGGTTGTTCATATGCATATAAGGACTAAAAACTACTGCGGGAATGTAATGCTTGGTTTCTTAAGATATTCACAGATCGATTGTCTGGTATGCATTTATGAACCTAAATAATAAAATGAGTAAATGGTTAATAAGGGATGTAAAGTAAAAAAGAAATTAAAGATAAAAGTAGTGAAGATACAACAAGGAGAGTATTTTATGAAAAGTGTGACAAAATGCTGGCTAGTTTTTAAAGTGCAGCATAAAAAGGCTTTTTGGAAGCAGATCAGTGGTAAAATTGGAAGTAAAATGGAATATGAAAACATAGTGAAACATTCTGAAAAAAGGGATGAAAAAGGGAAGTAACAGAGTTAGAAAAATTAAAAAGAAAGTGTATGTAAATTCGAAAAAATAATTGAATTGAAAGAATTGGAAGATGTTATTAAATAAACGAAGGAAGTTAAGCACCAGTCTTGGATGGGTTAAGATGTGGCTATTATAAGGGATTGAGTGTAAGAGAAAAAGAAGTATTTGTGGAAACGCTGAATGAATGGTTAGAGGAACAGGTAAACGATGAAAAGATGCATGCTGGGCTGATTAAAGACAGATATTAAAAATATTAAGAATTGGGTACCAATAAAACTGGCCGATTCTGATTATCAAATGATTATGTAGATAATGCAATAAAGAATGGGGATTTGTTTGGAAGAGGTATATGGAGTAAAGGGAAAATTGAAGATAATGTTAGTTGTTGTTGTTGTTGTTGTGTCTTTCGGCTTTTCCCAGTTAGGGGTCGCCACAGCGGAACTCCGGTCTGCTTATGATTGGTAGTTGATTTTTACGTGCCGAGTTACCAGCTCTGACGCACAACCTTCACCGAAGGTATGCCCATTCACGCATGTCTCCACGCAGAAGATGCTCTAGCTGAGAATCGAACCGGAGAGCGTCTTACTGTGAGGCAACAACGCTACCGCAGCACCTTAGTAATATTAACAAAAAGTCATAGATGATATTTAAAAAAAAGAATAATATGTAAGATAGGTTACATGTGAAATAACAAAACCATTTGATTCAGTAAGTCATGAGGCAATGTGAAATATTTTAGAGATTAATGGTTTGGTTAAAATAATAAAAATATTAAAGAAGTGTTATTGGATCCCCTGAGTGAAGGTTATGGTAGATAATTGGTTAGAAAAGAAAAGAAAAAACAAAAATGGGGCAAAATGGGTATACAACCATTATGCATTTGTTTGTGCCAGTAATAATGCAATAATATAAACGTGTACTGGTGAAATGAGAGCAGTAGTACAGGAAATGGAAACGTGGAGTGATACCCATGTGCTTTCATATGCAGATGATCTAATTATTGAAGGAAAATATAGCACAGATGTAGGAAATTATTCAAGGATATAAAGGGGATTAAGTAAAACTTTATTGAGGTTAAATAAGTTGAAAAGTAAACAATTTGGTGAAATAAAGAAGACAAGTGTAATATATTGTGGCACACATCATCATAAAAGGGTTCTCATCCAGGAAAAAAGAGGTAATTCTTCCCCTCTACTCAACACTCATTAGACCCATTATAGAGTACAACGCCCCTTTTGGAAGGTTCCTCACAAGACATCTGCAGCAGCTGGAAAGGCCACAGAGGTTCCTCACAAAGAGGATTACTGGCCTCAAACAGATGCCCTACACTGACCGCCTCCAAAAACTCCAGCTTTACTCTGTAGCATGTCATCTACACCAAGGTGATCTCTGCCTAACATATAAAGCTATGTCAAACCCAGAGCTGTTGAACATGCTACACCTAAAGAAATCCCAATCCCTCCGAGCTACACGCTCTAGGGACCTAAACCTTGTCACCACAATAAACAGAACATGCCGGAGGGATAGATTCCTGTCCCAGAGACTTCCCACACTCTGGAACAGGCTACCCATCTATTTCAAGCAAAGTTCTTCATTAGCACTCTTCAAGAAAAATCTTGATGAGTGGATGGGAAATAGGAATTACACCCCGGGGATCACTTCTGTGTCTCTACTCGACAGTGGCACAGGCAAATAACTTTCTTGGGTGGCGTAAGCCAGGGAACCTTGTTGGGTAGGCTTACGTAGGCCCTTGGGCCGATAGCCTAGTACCTACCTATGAACCTATGAAATGAGCTAAACATATTAATAATCAGGTTTGGCAAAAGTGGAAACATAATAGAACAATGGAAAAAGTGAAACACACACACACACATGCACACACACACACACACACAAACACACACACACACACATATATATATATATATATATATATATATATATATATATATATATATATATATATATATATATATATATATATATATGTACTGGTCCCCTTCCCATGGTCGACATTTCAAAATGTCGAAGACCATATGGCCGAGACCATATGATCGACATTTGAAATGTCGACCATGCGGAACCAGCATCTCTGTACAGTGCGGAATGGTAAGATTTCCATCTTCCACACTATAGTGCAATCTCGGAATTGGTATATTTAAGTTCCGGTGGGTGTTGGGGTGGAGACCCTCCCATGCGGGGGTGCAGGGGGGCTTAACACCCCTGCTAGGTTCATAGGTTCATAGGTTCATAGGTTCATAGGTTGGTACTAGGCTATCAGCCCTAGGGCGTATACAAGCCTAGCCATGACAAATCCCTGGCTATTTCTTCCCACACTATTTACTTCCCTGGACCCCTGTCTAGCAGGGCAACTGATGTGATCCCCGGGGTGAATTTCCTTTCTCCCATCCAATCGTCAAGGTTCCTTTTGAAGAGGGCCAAAGAGGCACTCTGCTTGACATGTATGGGCAATCTATTCCAGAGTCTGGGGAATCTCTGGGTCAGGAACCTATCCCTCCAGCATGTTTTGTTTATTGTGATGACAAGGTTTAGATCCCTGGGGCATGTGGCTCTGAGGGATTGGGATTTCTTTAAGTGTAGCATGTCCAACAGCTCTGGGTTTGACATGGCCTTGTATGTTAAGCAGAGATTGCCTCTGACTAGACGATATGCGACAGAGTATAGCTGGAGTTTTTTAAGGCGGTCAGCATAGGGCATCTGCTTTAGGCCTGTGATTCTTTTAATGAGGTATTTCTGCGGCCTTTCCAGTTGTTGCAGATGTCTTGAGAGGTACATACCAAATGGGGCATTGTATTCTATAATGGGTCTAATGAGGGATGAGTACAGTGGGACAATGACTTCCTTTTTTCTGGATGAAAAGCCCTTAGTGATGAGGTGTGCCACATAGAAGGATTTCCTGACTGTTGTGGTGATGTGGTTATCGAAGGTGAGACCACTGTCCACCTGTGTCCCTAAGTCTCTTATCACACTTTTGGTGTTTAGTGTACTGCCACCTATATGGTAACTCATGGGTACATGTTTATTCCCAAAGGGGATAACTATACATTTCTTGGCATTGAGCTTGGGCCCATGGCTCTGGCACCAAGCATCTGTTTCTGTAAGGCCCTTTTGTAGAGTATCAACATAATTTGGGGATTCATTAATGGCTCCCAGTTTGCAGTCATCTGTGAACTTTGTTAGCCAGAATCCCTTAGTGTTGGCCTATACTTCAGAGAAGTAGATGCCACACAAGAGCGGTCCCAGGACTTAACCCTGAGGTACTCCACTTGTCACTTGCCTGGAGCTGGATTTGGAGTCAGCTACTTTTACAGTGTGGGTTCTATCAGTAAGCCAGTTAGCAACCCATTGGATGATGTAGGGATTAATGCCCAGCTTAGTAAGTTTATCTATTATCCCAGAGTGGTGAATGGTGTCCAAGACCTTGGCAAGGTCTAGATAGGCTGTGTGGACCACCTTACCCTTGTCCATGGCTCTGGAGACTGATTCAAAGAAGTCAATCAGGTTCAGGAGACAAGATCAGCCCTTCACAAGCCCAAACTGGGTGGGGTCGAGTGTTTGAAGGTTGCCAATGTCTTTGTTTATAAGTGCCATAATAATATGCTCCATGGCCTTGCAGATAAGGCTTGTCAGACTGATGGGACAGTAGTTTCTGGGATCCAAGCTGGATCCCCCCTTGTGGAGTGGGATAACTGTAGCTCTGCGCCACTCAATGGGCACGAAACCTGAGGTGAGGCTATGATTAACCATGACACTTAGGTGAGGTGCCAGTTCATATTGTAGTTCATGTAGTACACAGCCCAGGATGTCATCTGGTCCCATGGATGCTGTATTCTTAGCTTTGCAGAGTGTGTTTTTTACCTGTGTGGCCGTTGTTACCAGAATTTGGCAATCTTCCGGTATTGACATGGGCCATTTAGGGGGTGAGAGGGGGCACTGAATCGATCTGCCAGGATACTGGCAATATCCTTGGGATCAGTATATTTAATGCTATTCTGTTTTAGCTCAGGGCAGATCTGAGCATTACCATTTAGATTCTTGACATAGTTATAGAATGCCTTGTGGTTGTCTTCGGAATCTTTGGCAATTTTATTTTCATAACTAGCTTTGGAGGATTTTATGAGGGATCTCAGTTTCTTACTGAGGCTGGTAAGAGAGTTTTTTGCATCCTGGGATTTTCCTCTTTTCTGCAACAGTTTCTTCCTTTTGTTGTAAAGTTTGTTTATGGCAGGGGACCACCAGATTGGCTTCCTTTTTTTGGATGAGAGCGTCTTGGTTCTATTTGGGATGGCACGATTCATGCATGAGTGGATGTGCTCGTACAGTGCCTTAGTGTAGGTTTCAGCAGTTGAACTTTCAGTTCCTGTCTGCATGGGTGTCATGAAGTTTGTCACTTCTGACTTGAGTAGCATGAAGTTGGCTTTGGAGACGTTTTTTATGGAGGTTTCCTTACTGGGGGGTGGGATGTGGATGTTAAGGGTGATTAGCTTACTGTCAGACCTGACTAACGAGGGGGTGACCATAGGTGTGGAGCATCGATTTCCCATGTTGGTAATAACCAGGTCTAGGATATTGGAGCCCCTGGTGGGACTATGGATTAGTTGATCCAGGGCATTGGAATTTATGAATTCCAAGAACCATTGGGAAAAGGTGTTGGTACATGAGTAGTTTTCCCAGTTAATGGCAGGGTAGTTAAAATCACCCAGTATTAGGGTGTTTGGTTCTATCTTAATATTTTCCAGTATGTTTAGAAAGGTGTAGTGAGAATCTTGGGGTATGGTGGGGGATCTGTAGCAAGTTACAATTTGGATTGCAGTCTTACCTAGTGTTAGTTGCACCTGGAGAATTTCAGATGCATTATGTTGGGCAACTAGCCTGGTGGTGTGAATATCCTTGGTGAATATTGACACTCCTCCACCTTTAGTGTTTCGGTCCTGGTTTGGTGGCTGAAAAGTGTGGTAAGAGTTGTAGCCTGGTATTGCAGGGGTGCTCTCTGGAGCCTTGAACCAGGTCTCAGTTACTGCACAGATATCGATGTTCTCCATTTTTAGGAATGCCTCGAGAGAGTGCATTTTGAGGTTTAGACTTCTACCATTGAGTAGCATTACCTTCAGATTTTGCATGCTTGTACCTGTTACAGTGGTGTTTTTGTCCTTTGAACTTTGCCTAAAAAAGGAACTATAGGGGTGGCAAGAGCCTTAGCCAGTAACCTGAATCCCAGGGGTGACAGGTGCAGACCATCTCTGGCAAAGCATCGTGATCTGTCAATCATGTCGTCCCAGGCAGACAGATACTGGATCCCCTTTGAATGACACCAGAAGCTTAGCCAATTGCTGAAGTCAATCATTTTGTCCTTATATTGTGGTATCATTCTGGGCGAAGGCAGGATGCTACTCAGGGCTAGGGTCATACCTGCCTGGGCCACATGATCCAAGAGCTCTTCCATGTCTTTTTTCATGTAGTCCAGGGAGGTACATCTCAAGTCATTCACTCCAACATGGACAATGACAGAGTCATATTTGTACTTGTTGTGGAGTGACTTGAGTGCATGCATTATGTGGCGGATCCTGGCACCCGACAGGCAGCTGACTGTAATTTTCGCCTTGTTCAACCTGGTGAGTGGGACATCAGTGTGCCTGATTATAGAGTCACCTATGACTAAAGTGTGAAGGTAAGTTTTTTTTTTTTAATTCCATGGTCGTCATTTTGAATGTCGATCATATCGTCTCAGCCATATGGTCTTCGACATTCTGAAATGTCGACCATGTAAAGTATATCCATATGTACACACACACACACACACACACACACACACACACATATATATATATATATATATATATATATATATAATATATATATATATATATACATACACAACACAACACACACTATATAATATAATATAATATGTATTTTTTTTTTCAGGTTTATTTGGGGTTCAAGACTCAGTCCACTTAAATGGTGAATTGTATGTAATAACAACAAAGAAGTAGGACTGAAATGTTTAAAAAAAAACAGTTTTATATTTGCCATCTAATAAGAATGAAGGAGGAGGATTGAAATGTTTTAAAAAATCCAGTTTTCTATTTTGCATCTATGCACCTTTTTGAGGTATGAAAAAATAAAAGGTAGAAGAAAAGTAGTGTGATACTGGAAAATACTGTATGTGAAATATGGTCAGATAGAAAAATTAAAAAGGGGAAAGAAAATTAAAAAAGAAAAATAGACCAGATGATTCAGAAACAGCCCTGACTCTCCTATTAAGCGCTACAGTAGAAAGGCTTTTATATAATGCAGTACTTTAAAATTCAGAGCCACATAAGCCACAATTAGAAAAGCTCTCATTATAGACTAATTTGCATGACTCTGAAATGCCAACAGTTATCTGTAGTGCTAATCAATACCCTCCCCACAGTAGTTAACAGTGGTATCCCATGCATCGATGTGGCACAAGCACTCCCCTTTCACACACACACACACACACACACACACACACACACACACACACACACACACACACACACACACACACACACACACACACACACACACACACACACACACACACACACACACACACACACACACACACACACACACACACACACACACACACACACACACACACACACACACACACACACACACACACACACACGCACACACACGCACACACACACACACACACACTCGCACACACTCGCACACACACACACACACACACACACACACACACACACACACACACACACACACACACCACACACCTCTTACCTGTCTCCGAGGTGACAGAATATCCCCGATGTCTGTTTGCAAGATTCTGTCCCTGCCCCCCTAAATCATGATTCCTTACAGTCATGCCAGACAATGTTCCATTCCCGTTGGTGGTTCCCTCACGTTAGTAGAGCTATTGCTCTAGTACTTTTTTAAATGAATGAAGTACTACTTTAAAACAGTCCCTGGTATAATCTAGTGTTCCTCTTGGGTTTGTACTGATACCCCCCATGAGCATATACTCCTGCCATTGCCACTTGCAGGTGGTCTTTCCCACATAAGTCACACACTGTTGTGATCAAATCATGACTCATATTATGATTCATACTTCTTATAAAGTAAGCTAATCTCAGCACTAACTAGCTAGTTAATACATTAGGTTAATACTACTAGTTTGGGTAGTAAGGGAGCCTTGTCAGATCTTTTCCTTCCTTTTCTTTGCCTCCATATTTTTTTACTCTAATGATTTTTATTTTGATGAAATAACACAAAAATTTAATACATTCATAACATTCAATAACTATTTACAGTATTTACATTCAGCCTGACAAAAAGGATTCAGATAAAACCATTAGTAGTTAAATAATAAGTTAATATATAAACTATGATAGTTAGGAAGAGCTTGGTTCCATCTGTAGGGTATCAATCAAATTCAAAACTTTCCTCCACGGACTATTAACCAATGGCTTAGGAAACGTTCTTAACTCTTTAGTTCTTTCCTCTATTAGTATTCATTTCTTCAGTGATAGGAATTCCTCCATCGTGGGTGCTACATTAGAGGTCCATCTTCGAGTTATACATTTTCTGGCTATTGCTAACATTGTCCACAACAAATACAGGTCATATTTCTTCATATTATTACTATTAACATTCAATAAAATTAAAGATTTTGTCAAAACAAATATATCAGTATAGATAGCTTAAAGAAATTTGTTAATCTCATTCCAGTATGGTTTAATATTAGTACAGTCAAAAAAACTACCATATTTTTTAAACACATAGGTGACTATTTTCCAATATCTTTGGTGTCTAGTGAAAGTGCAGAGAACTAATTTGCATGGAGGAAGGCAGAGGGCATAAATCATTTTAGTGCTTTTAAGGTACACTCTATAGAATATCACTGTTATCTAGTTATAAATATATTAGAAATAGAGAGGTGGGGGTGAGCAGTGTCACAAAGGTATGCGTATGGCTGAGAGATGCTAGTAAAGCTATTCATGTATTGGAGAAGACTGGTAGTGATGCATTCAATTCTATGTGATGAAAACCAGCATGGCAATATGGCAAACTGAAAATTAGTGCATTTATCCTGTATAAATGTAGAAGCAGACCCACTGATTTGATGACGTTTTTGATGTGTTTCAAATTATAAAAAAAAACAACAAAACGCTGCACAGCAGTCATAGTAAATAATTTAACTTTTAATAGTTTGAGCACTTTCATTCCAAATAGTAAAGGACTGAACAACGGACAAGGAAGGAAGGCAACATGCATAGAAGGGGAAGAGTAAGTTAAGGAACAGAGTGGGTATGCAACTCCTGGCTGTGATGCCAGTGCTGGACCTACAACGAGGTCAGTCACCAGCATGACTATCCTGCATAGTGGAGCCTGCCTCACACAGGATAAAGAGAGAGAGAGATTCAAAATATTTACTATCTTATGTCTGATGGTCACTCTTAGAGGTACATTCAGGTGGACTAAACAGCTACTAGACATGCTACTATGCCATTGACTAGGTATAGAAAGTCAAATGTCACTACTGGATGAAGTGCATACAGGAGTGCAATGGCACCGCAACCCTGACCAACGGTTGGACCTACACTGGCTGGATGGTGATGCAGGACATAATGGCACATGTAGAATGCATCCATTTATGGTTCTTTGGACGTGATGTATAAGACAAGGGAAAGATTTTATTTAGACAGCCTTTATTGCCAATGAACTTTGCCAAAGACATACAAACATTTCTTGTGAACATAAGCAGGTATCATTAGGTGCTGGACAGCCGCCATAATGCAGGTTGCTATGCACATGGGTAATGCACAAATGCAAGTAGTTTGCCAAGTGGAAGAGATACCTGCACGGGCTTACAGCGGGGTGCTGGCATGGTCAAGGTGATGATATGCAGATCCCCTGTCATACAGCCTCCTGGTCAATGGCAGTGTCCACAGCATATGACAGGGCCACCATTCATGCATGTCAGGCACTGTATTAGAGTGGTATGCTGTCCAGGCAGACTAAGTTAGGCATATTACTGCAAATTATGAATGTAAAGAATGTCCTCTGAAAATGTAAGTGGATTGGCAAGGCGTCATATATCTATATTTGTGTGTGTGTATGTGTGAGTGTGTGTGTGTGTGTGTGTGTGTGTGTGTGTGTGTGTGTGTGTGTGTGTAGGTATAGAGCATGTATCTGCTGCCATCAGCTTTTAAAAATATATTTCTCTAATATCACAGGTTGTCGTGTCTAAAGGTGAATATCAATGAAAGGGTAAATTCTCCCATCAGGTTGTATTAGCACATAAACTGTGATATAGATGTGTTGCAGATTAATGCTCATAGCATAATAGTACTAATTCCTAAGTAGTCGGTAGCACAACAGTAATCATACTCACCTCTAAATCTGGGGATATGTTACATTCATCAGACTAACCTCTACATCTGGGGTGATGTTATATTCATCAGACTCACCTCTACATCTGGGGAGATGTTACATTCATCAGACTCACCTGTACATCTGGGGAGATGTTACATTCATCAGACTCACCTGTACATCCGGGGAGATGTTACATTTATCAGACTCACCTGTATGTCTGGGGAGCTGTTACATTCATCAGACTCACCTGTACATCTGAGGAGATGTTACATTTATCAGACTCACCTGTACATCTGGGGAGATGTTACATTCATCAGACTCACCTGTACATCTGGGGATATGTTACATTCATCAGACTCACCTGTACATCTGGGGAGATGT
This sequence comes from Protopterus annectens, assembly GCF_019279795.1. Lineage (NCBI taxonomy): Eukaryota > Metazoa > Chordata > Ceratodontiformes > Protopteridae > Protopterus > Protopterus annectens. Next base: position 345,585,162 of record NC_056739.1, read on the forward strand.
TACATTCATCAGACTCACCTGTACATCTGGGGCGATGTTACATTTATCAGTCTCACCTGTACATCTGGGGAGATGTTACATTTATTAAACTCACCTGTACATCTGGAAAGCTGTTACATTCATCAGACTCACCTGTATGTCCTGGGGGATGTTACATTTATCAGACTAACCTGTATATCTGGGGAGATGTTACATTTATCAGTCTCAATATATACGGTGGTGTCCTGTCTCCTGTACGAGAAGGTTATATCTGCCAAGTGGACAGAATGAGAGTCCTTTAAGTACTGGATGTTTATTTGTCGAAGGCCCTGATGCATTGGCTATAAGTCCAATATTGTGTGGACACTGGGGACCCAGCGATGCATTTCAGAGGTATGGCTGGAGTAGCCCTTGTCTTTTACATCTCTTCATGACATGACTGCATGAGTAGAGTGCCCATATATCTTTTACAATCATCCCATCCTATGGATTGCAGATGTGAAGAAGGAAATGTGTAAAGTGTAGTCAAAATGTAATTGGAGGGTAGGACCTACGATAATGTGGAATAAGATTGTGATGCTCTGCTGTTGCTCCACTTTGTTTTGTAGCAAAAACACATCCCTTTCCTGCTTCTGAGAGCACTGTAGGGAAGGTTTATTCTATGGTTTCTGTAACACATTTGGCCATCTTATTCCCTCATGTGTACCTGGTGATAGTATGTCTGGAGTGTGGCTGAACTGTGTGTGTGTGTGTGTGTGTGTGTGTGTGTGTGTGTGTGTGTGTGTGTGTGTGTGCGTGTGTGTGCGGGTGTGTGCGGGTGTGTGTGTGTGTGTGTGTGTGTGTGTGTGTGTGTGTGTGTGTGTGTGTGTGTGTGTGTGTGTGTGTGTGTGTGTGTGTGTGTGTGTGTGTGTGTGTGTGTGTGTGTGTGTGTGTGTGTGTGTGTGTGTGTGTGTGTGTGTGTGTGTGTGTGTGTGTGTGTGTGTGTGTGTGTGTGTGTGTGCGGGGGGCAGGCCACCACACATATCTAATTAGAGGACAGTTATGTGGCTAACAGTTGGGTGGATTGGATTCACCTGCAGAGGGATGTTCTATTCTGGGGCACAGCCTGCCTTTGGGCTTTGCACACACTACTCTTGGGGGTCCTATACCAGTTGAGTACTCTTTGGGGTGGACACACAAAATGTAAAAATCACAGTGTATATCACTTGCAGTAAGGGTGCCAAACACCAGCAGTCAAATCCCCTTCCACAGTTCTGTGGAGTAACAAGATGCATGTTGCCACACATATAAACTGTCACAGTTTGCAGAGAAGCAGTATTGCTACTGTGGATCATATATATCTATATGGGTCTACTTCAGTAGACTGACTAACCTGAAAATCGAAGCCCAGATACCTGAGATGAAGAGACCGAAAAGATCAGGACACTGAATGTCAAAACAGCAGAAGTTTAACATGGGAAAAGAATTGGTTGGCCAACATGGTGATCTTTGCCATTTTCCACACTGTAGTGCAATCTCAGAGTTTGTATATTTAAATAAAGGGGCATAGTGGGTTGAGTTTAGTGTGGTTTGTTTATGTGGTGGTGTTGGACAACTTACTATTTTCCCGGTGTTAGTTTTCTATGTTTTGTATGTTGTTCGGTTTTTTCAGCTCGGGTATCTGGGCTTCAGTTTTCTGGTACGTCAATCTACTGCAGTATATATATATATATATATATATATATATATATATATATATATATATATATATATATATATATATGGTTCCACTTGAAATCATCGAATTACCATTTCATCGAATTGCAAATCATCGAGACCAAATCGTTGAAAACTCATTTAATCGAAAACTCATATCATCAAATCTCAAATCATCGAAAACTAGAAAGCAACTACAAATAACATCCCAGACACTGTTTACTATGTTTACATATATATAGACCCTGTCGGCAACCTTGTTTTTACCATTTGGTAGACCCCCTCTAAATAACTTTCAAAAGAATCTCCTACCTGAAAGAAGCTATTCTGAACACTGTGCCCACAGACCATCTATCTGGAATCCAACCCACCTTTGACTAAGGTAGACCCCCTCTAAATAACTTTCAAAAGAATCTCCTACCTGAAAGAAGCTATTCTGAACACTGTGCCCACAAACCATCTATCTGGAATCCAACCGACCTTTGACTAAGGTAGACTCCCTCTAAATAACTTTCAAAAGAATCTCCTACCTGAAAGAAGCTATTCTGAACACTGTGCCCACAAACCATCTATCTGGAATCCAACCCACCTTTGACTAAGGTAGACCCCCTCTAAATAACTTTCAAAAGAATCTCCTTACCTGAAAGAAGCTATTCTGAACACTGTGCCCACAAACCATCTATCTGGAATCCAACCCACCTTTGACTAAGGTAGATCCCCCCTAAATAACTTTCAAAAGAATATCCTACCTGAAAGAAGCTATTCTGAACACTGTGCCCACAAACCATCTATCTGGAATCCATCCCACCTTTGACTAAGGTAGACCCCCTCTAAATAACTTTCAAAAGAATCTCCTACCTGAAAGAAGCTATTCTGAACACTGTGCCCACAAACCATCTATCTGGAATCTAACCCACCTTTGACTAAGGTTAAGACCTATACTGTATTATAATAATACATACTGTTTTCTACTGACCTGGATCTAAAGGTACCTCTAGTCTGTCCCCATAGTAATCTGGCTCCCTCTATATTTTCTTAAATAAAACTAGCTGCCCCTAGCTTCCTGTAATAGAACTACTTACTGAACCTAACTCTGAATATTCTTTCACACTGCTCTCCCTCACCTAACCCTGAAATTGTATTCTGAATCCCTATCCTGTAGCACAGAAATAACCTGCTAGAGTACAAAACACAGTCTAAACACTGCACTTACAGATTATATCAAAACTGACACACACTCAGTTACAGTCAAATATTCAGTTTAAAATCTAGTTTACATATAAGCATCTGTTTAACACTACTTACATAACATAGCTTAAGGATATACTTGAAGTCAGTGTTAGCCTTGCTCCACTTTCCCTCACTGCGCTTGGGCACATTTCGCACCCCTCCCTGCCCCCAATTCCCACCAGCCCCCAGTACCTCTTCATTTATAGGTACTTTACCACACCCCTATTACAACACCCAATCAGCATCAACGTCATACTCTTTCCACCCTGCATTACCAGCCTATCAGCTTTCAACTAACAATTTTTCCTCCATCCACTCTAGTACCTCCATTCTGATCATCTGACTTTATTTCTGTTGTGTCATCAAACAACTGATTCCAACCACTTGACTCCTCCCTCATTATGTTATACTACTCTTTACTACCCATTCTGCTAGCCACTTATATACTCACTTTGTATGAAAACCAACAGCTTAATGGGTATCAATTCCCTGCTGGACATACCATCACCCCAGCTTTAGAATATCCCACCTTTAGCCATACCACTAACATTGGGTACAACTCAACATCATTTTCAATCATACAGCATACCATCCCCCGGCACATTAGCTCTAGATCCAGACACTACTACAAACTTTTAAACAAACTCCTGAGGCTTATCACTGAGTATAGGCCTAGTCTTATACTCAGTGGTGACATTCACCCCAATCCAGGTCCATCCACCACCGATACAAATACCCTCTTGACCTGTAACCCAAGGCACAAACCTATAATCAGTAGACCAACTAACTCTCTCCTTGTCTGTCATCTTAATATTAGGAGCATTAATAAGGTACATGAACTGCATGCCCTCCTGGCTGTCTACTCCCCTAATGTTCTCTGTCTATCTGAGACCTGGTTAAAACCTAACACTACTGACAATGAAGTTCTACCACCTGGGTATAATATGCACAGGCTGGATCGTGCTTCCAGGAAAGGGGGAGGGGTGGCTGTATTCTATAAATCTAAGTTGAATGTGACCATAGATGTTATTCAACCACCTCAGATCAATAACTTGGAGATTATTGTCACTAGATTGCAACTTAACAAACGTGAAAGCATCAACATCATCTGTATGTACCATTCCCCCAGGTAATAATGTAGCCACACTTGAAGACACGCTTCACTGACTATGTTATCACTACCCCCAAGAAACACTAATACCAGGAGACTTTAACATCGACAGGGGCTCTTGTTCCACAGAATCCACTTCTACCCACATCAACTTGCATGCATTTACACAAACCATTACCACCCCTACCAGGCTACGTAAACCCAACCAAAAAGATAGCATGCTCGACTGGGTACTTGTAAATAGTAATCCCCATCTGTACACTGCTGGTACCCTCCCCAATGACCTAAGTGAACATCTTCTCACTTACATAGTTAAGGATAAAGCCATTATCCCACAACAACCCCTAGTCAGAAAAATGAGGAGCAAAAAAAACTTTGACCCTGACAAATTCCAACTGGAACGTAGCTCCTGTAAATGGTCCATGTTAAAACACCTACCCTTAGAGGAGGCAGTTGCCTATTTTAACAACAAATTTCTTGGAATTCTTGATCTACATGCACCTGCCCACTCAAAACGTACAAAAGCAAGAACTGCACCATGGCTATCTAAAGAGACAAGACGAAAAATTACCAGCAGAAACAAACTATGGGCTCAATGGCGCTCCACAAAAGACTCCCATGACCATGTTAAATATAGGTATGCTAGGAATGAAACAAAAAATGTATTCTACAGGACTAAAAACAATACTACTGTAATTTACAGATAACCAACCAGGACATTCCTCAGAAATTCTGGGCAGGGCTGAACAATCTACTCTGCCCTTGTAAAATATCTACACCTATCCCTGCTGCCATCATTGATAAATCCCCAGAGGAGGTCTCTGACAGTTTTAACCCTTTCTTTACCGAAACAATTCAAGCTCTAGCTAGACAATTACCTTCTAGCTCCCCTGCCCCTCATACTTCTACCTCTAAAAACCGACTCTCGTTCTCCTTCCAACCAGTGTCCACATCACTTATCCGTAACATGATCAAAAAATTAAAACCTACCACACTCTCCTCTGACCATCTCCCCACTGAGTGCCTTCAAAAATCAGCTGATGCCATTGTCTATCCAATATTGATACTAATAAATCATACCATAGCAGAAGCTAAAATTCCCACCATTTGGAAAACATCCTAAGTAATCCCACTACATAAAGGAGGTTCCTCTATGGAATTTTCCAATTATAGACCTATAGCTATACTTTCTCCACTTGCAAAGATTATGGAAAAATGTATACAAAAACAATTTATGCACCACCTAATCCAAAATTACCTCATGGCAGATACCCAGCATGGATTTTGTCCACATCATAGCACAACCTTAGCATTAATGGCTTTTACCAATACCATAAACAATAACTGTAACAATAATCACATATCCTGTGCCCTATTCTTGGATCTTTCCAAGGCATTTGACATGGTTGACCACGAACTTCTGGTTCACATCTTGCAAACTTTCCACCTTGATACTAAAGCCCTTCTTTGGTTTACATCCTACCTTAATGGAAGACAACAGCCTGTCCTATGGCAGAACAAGCTCTCTAATCTATTACCAAACACCCTTGGAGTACCACAAGGCTCCATATTAGGGCCCCTACTGTTTTCCATCTTTATTAATGACTTGTATACAGTCATCCAAAAAAAATGAGCCAGCTAACTGTGACCTGAAAAATGTATTAATTAATGCAGCATAATCATTAGCGGACCGGAGTTCCGCTGTGGTGACCCCTAACTGGGAAAAGCCGAAAGACGCAAACAAACAAAACAAGTAACCAGACCGGTTTCGGCTGGTAAGGAACACAGCCTTCCTCAGTGTCTGACATTAATTAATACATTTTAAAGGTCAGAGTTTGCTGGCTCATTGTTTTTTTGGATGCACTTTACTCTGTAGAGCCGTGCAATTGCCTTTCGTGCAGGAGAACTTGTTTTGTGGTTACACTTGTATACAATCATACCAAAGGTCAGTTGTATCCAATACGCTGATGACTCCACCCTGATTTGCTCAGCTACTTCACCCACAGACCTGAAGGTCGCTACCTACTCCACCTTTAATACCATATAAAATTGGATCTCTGAACGTAGATAGCTACTAAATCCCAAAAAACTAAAATGCTGTTATTCTCTTCAACTCATAGGTCTGCCGCCTTCACCTTTACTATAAATGCAAAAGATGGGACAATAATTTCCCCTGACCCCTCTACAAAATTACTAGGTGTCATTATTGACAATAACCTAAAGTTTGACCTACATGTAAATCAAACAATCAAGAACATCAATAAAAAACTTGGGTCACTGTATAGAATAAAAGCATTCCTAACCCCTCCAGCTAAGATGGCTATAGCTCGCTCTCATCTACTCTCAACACTTTTATATGCCTCCCCCCTTCTCTCCAATCTAAACAAATCTGTACTAAATAGACTGTCAACCTGTTACAATCATATTGCCAGGTTTGCCACTGGAATGCCTTTTAAAACACACCACTGCATCAACCTAAAACAGCTTGGGTGGCTAGAACTTCCCAGTCTCATCCAATATAACCTGCTGATCACGGCTATCAAAATTCTCTATAACCTAGATAACACACCAGCCCTTCAAAATATTATCACCCCCCACAACAATCCAAGACTGCTTCAAGCCTCGAACAAACTTCAAATTCAGACAATCAAAATCAACAACGCAGCTGGAGATGCCCTCTTTGCTAATGCTGCAGATAGAGCCTGGAACTTACTTCCAGGTGATATTACTTTGCTCTCCTCCCTAGGACAATTTAAAACTAAACTCAAACAACATATGGAATTTAACTGGCTTTGCCACTGCAACAAGCCTGGGTAACTCTCAACATGAACGTGAATAGCCCAACTAACTATTTATTGTTAATTTTTTCCTGACTATAACCAGGTGTATCTCATGTCTGCCTATGTATTCTTTGGTAATACTACTTATGTACTCTTGTTTTACTTGTATTATTGTATCTGATAACTCGGAGCTTATCTCCCCGGGCCTCTACTGAAAATGGACATGGCTCTAGTTGGACTATCCCTGTTAACAAATGTAAAATAAAATTAAAAAAAAAAACGTTTTTTCTTGGTTTTTTTTTTGTTTTTGAAGACATTATAGGTTCATAGGTAGGTACTAGGCTATCTGCCCAAGGGCATTTTTAAGCCTAGCCAGAGTGAGTCATTATCTCCCACAGACCTGTCGGCTTTCGCTGCCCCATTGATTAATTAACTGAGCCTCTGTCAAGCAGAGCCAATGAAGTGATCCCAGGGGTGTATTTTCTGTTACCCATCCACTCATCAAGGCTTGTCTTGAAGAGTGTTATTGAGGGGCTCTGCCTAATGTAGTTAGGAATTTTGTTCCAAAGCATGGGGAGTCCCTGTGACAGGAATCTATCCCTCCAGCATGTTCTATTTATTGTTGTGGTGAGGTTTAGCTCACTAGAGCGCGTGGCTCGCAATGACTTGGATTTCTTTAGGTGGAGCATGTCCATCAATTTTGAGTTGGACATGGCTTTGTAATTCAGGCAGAGATCACCTCTGAGTAAGCGATATGCCACTGAGTGCAGCTGGAGTTTTTTCAGTTGGGCTGCATAGGACATATGTTTGAGGCCAGTAATCCTTTGGTGAGGTGCTTTTGTGGTCTTTCCAGCGGTTGGAAATGTCTTATGAGGTACATCCTAAATGGGGCATTGTACTCTATGATGGGTCTGATGAGGGACGAGTAGAGGGGCACTATAACCTCTTTATTTCTAGATGCAAACCCCTTAGTAATTAGATGGGCCACATAGAAGGATTTCCTAACTACTTTAGCAATATGATTGTCAAAGGAGAGATTGCTATCTACATGGGTCCCCAGATCTCTTATTACCTCTTCTGTATTAAAGGGGCTGCTGCCTATGTGGTAATTCATGGGTGTTTTGTTTTTCCCAAATTGGATGACTATGCATTTTTTGGCATTTAGCTTGAGGCCATGACTTTGACACCAGGTGTCTGTCTCAGTAAGGCCTTTTTGAAGGATGTCCATGTCAGCCAGAGAGTCAATTATGGCTCCCAGTTTGCAGTCATCGGCGAACTTGGTTAGCCATAGTCCTCCTGTGTTTTCCTGTACTTCTGAGAAATATATGCCATACAGTAGGGGTCCCAAAACCGATCCTTGTGGGACACCACTTGTGACTGGTTTAGAGTTGGATCTGGAGCCCGCTATTCTTACCGTGTGAGTTCTGTCTGTAAGCCAGTTGGCAATACATCTTGTGATGTAGGAGTTTATGTTCAGGCTGGTGAGTTTTTCTATAATACCCGAGTGAGGAATGGTGTCAAATGCCTTGGCAAAATCAAGGTAGGCTGTGTGAACCACCTTTCCTTCATCTATGGCCTTGGTAACTGTCTCGAAGAAGTCAACCAGGTTTAGTAGGCATGATCTGCCCTTAACAAAGTCGAACTGGGTCAGGCCAAGTGTTTGGAGGTTCCCAATGTCTTTGTTAATGAGTTCCATGATGATGCGCTCCATAGCCTTGCAGACCAGGCTATTCAGGCTTATGGGGCGATAGTTACCAGGATCAGTTGTGGCCCCTCTTTTGTGGAGCGGAATAACCATTGCTGTGCGCCATTCTATGGGCACATAGCCTGTGGAGAGGCTGAGGCTGAATAGCGTGTTTAGGTGGGGGGTTAGTTCGTTCTGTAGTTCATGCAAGATGCAGCCTGGGACACCATCTGGCCCCATTGATGCCATGTTTTTGGCTTTTGAAAGGGCTGTTTTCACCTGTGCTTCTGTGATTTCTGGGACACTACACTTATCCAGTATTGTTGTGGGCCCTTTTGAAGGTGAGAGGGAGGTGATGTTTGCACTGAATCTTTCTGCCAGAATGTTGGCAATATCAGTAGGTTCAGTATATTTTGTGCTATTTTGCACTAGCTCAGTGCATATCTGTGAGTTGCCACTTAGATTCTTGACATAGCTAAAGAAGGCTTTTTGGTTATTTTTCGAATCCTTGGCTATTTTTCTTTTGAAGTTAGCCTTGGATGATTTTATGAGGGACCTTAGTTTCTTACTGATACTGATAAGGGATGTCTTTCCTTTGTGGGATTTGCTTTTTTTCTGAACTAGTTTCCTCCTTCTGTTGTATAACCTGTTTATGGCAGGGGTCCACCAGACTGGTTTCCTTCTCTTAGGGGAGTGAGCCTTGGTCTTGCTAGAGCATGCATGCATCCTTGTAGGTGTTCATAGAGTGCAATTGTAAAGGATTCTGTATCTTGGGCAGTGTTATCCTTTAGCATGGGGGCTGTGAAACTTACCACCTCTGCCTTAAGTAAGGTGAAGTTTGCTTTAGAAAAGTTTTTCACTGTGGTTTCCTTGGTTGGGGGTGGTGGTGGGGTGTGGACATCCAGGGTGATTAGCTTTTGGTCTGATCTAACCAGTGACAGGTTGACCTCTGGTACGGAACACCTGTCGCCCATGTTGGTGATGACCAGGTCCAATATTTTGTGGCCTCTGGTAGCGGAGTTAACCAGCTGATCCAGGGCATTTGAGCTGATAAATTCCAGGAAGCACTGAACCTGGGAGTTTGTACTCAAGTAGTTTTCCCAGTTAATGGTAGGGTAATTGATATCGCCCAATATCTGGGTATTCGGTAAGACGTTCATGTTTTCCAGTGTCTCCAGAAAGGCGGAGTGGTGGTTCTGGGTCATGGAGGGTGATCTGTAGCAGGCCACAATTTGCATTGCAGATTTGCCCGATGTTAGTTGCACATGGATGATCTCAGAGGTATCATGCTGTGCCACTAACCTGGAGGTGTGGGTATCCTTGATGAATATGGATACACCCCCTCCTTTTGTGTTTCGGTCCGTGTTCTGTGGCCAAAATGTGTGGTATGAGTTGTAGCCCAGTAGTGCTGGAGTTTCACTGGGCTGACCCAAATAAAGCCACATCAACAAGATTTTGAGCTAATGGTAATGTTATCCCTGCCCTGTGTCAATGCATCATCCCTAAGCACAACATACCTAACACTGCCACACAGATGACAGCTGTTCATGTAGGTTGTCCCACTTCATTTATGGCACACAAAAGAGGTCTAAACAACACTGGCAGTTTTGTGCATTGTTTCATTAGGGTGCAGCATCCACTTGCTGCCATCTGCTTTTAAAAATATATTTCTGTGATATTGCAGGTTGTCATGTCCAAAGGTGAATGTCAATGAAAGGGTAAATTTCCTAGGCAGAAAATGTCATCCTCCCACAGGCCATATGTGAACATGATTGCCAAATGTTCTGGCATGAAAGATCTTACCAGAGCTTCTATGTGCATGTTTGGTGGGACCATATCCCATGTTTGGTGGGACCATATCCCATGTTTGGGGGGACCATATTCCATGTTTGGTGGGACCATATCCCATGTTTGGTGGGGCCATATCCCATGTTTGCGGGGACCATATCCCATGTTTGGTGGGACCATATCCCAGGAAACTATTGCTGTCAATGGCTAAAATGAGACTGAGCAGCAAGTCCACAGAAAAGTCACCAACACGATTGTGCAGACATACAGCCACGGAACCAGAGTGGCACAGGAGCAAAGGTCATGGGTAGTGGTTTGACAAAAAAATCACCACTGACATATATGGAAGTGTTCCAGGAATCTCTGTCTATGGGGCTCCAGCTAATTCAGGAATCCATGTTGGAGTGTTAGGTTTGGGTCCTGAACTGCAATGAGTGCCTCAAATGCCTATCAGCGATGCTCCAGTTGGGTTTGTCCGCATGTATTACTATCTACAGCACTCATTCGGGGTCATGCAAGTAATGAACATGACTTCTCTTTTCCAGGAAAATCAGGCTGATAAGTGCAAAGGCAGTGTGCTCAGGGTAAGTTAATCATATAATTTCCTTATTGTTCTATTATATAAGAGCAGTGTCACTGGGCTGACTGTGCTGGCGAAGGGTTTGTTCTAATACTGGGTAATACTCATGTGTTTTCACAGGTGCTGAGTTATCAGATTCCTCCACTATGGACATATCTGGGACCTGTCTGGGCCTGATGATGATGATGATGATGGTGATAGCAGGCAAATCCCAGCACAGTCAAGTGTCATGTTATCTGTGATAGACTCGGATATTGTGATGGCCATATCCAAACATCCTCCCATGAATATAGCTCCTGTGCCTGTCAATCCCACCTCTAAGACCAAGGATACCACCCAAGGGCAGGATGTGACAAACACATTAATCCACTGAGTTCCCTCACTTTCAGTGACAGGGTCACCCTTGGTTACAGGCAGCTTCATTGAGCATGAGAATGACCTCAAGGATTGGTATGCTAGTGGCCAGTCGCACCTTTAGTGCATGCCAGCTCATAAGCTGAGTGTTGTTATGGCCACTATGCAATAATTGTACAGTGATATTGTAGAACAACAGGCAGACACTAGTGTAGACATGGCTGAGCTGTTCAAGGTAGTAGGTGGTCAAGTTCATGATTTGTCGGAGTGCCTGGACCGGATGTAGAGGATTATGGAAAGGTGACATAAGGAGTCCATGTGCAGCAGATGCCTTTAGGGAGCTGCCCTACACAGTCACCTGTCTTCCAAAGGTTGATCCACCTCAGTCATAAGTGATGAAGCCCACTACAGCAGGGGGCAAAAGGGATGGTCTAGGATATAAAGCACCACCGCCTGCATGCCACAATCCAACTTTAAGGGCACTTCATAGTGTCACAGACATAGATGCAATGAGGTGTTCATGCTAGGAGAGCCAATGACATATCCCAGCATTCAAAGTCATAGAGCAGGCTATCCTTGGTCAGGCTGCTTATCATACTTCTGACCTTCTCAGGACAAGGGATGCACATGGTCAGTATATACATCTCATACGGATGCCCTAGATCCCATCAGACCCCCAAGTCAGTGCTACATCATCTGGTGGAGCTGTGGCCACAGACATACAAATATGTTGATATATATCAACATCATCTACTGCCATCTTGTCACAAGCCCCTACAGATAGCCCTCTCCCCACCAGCCTCACTGGCTTCCCCACACATACAATATTAACGTGCATCCCATCTCCAACCCCACATTCCCACTGTTGACATTTATCACAATGGCTGTCTCCATCTGTGCATATAATGACAGCTGTGTCCTTCTCGCAGTTCTCACTTGCCTCTGGTAGCCAATGTCTGATCCTCAGTGTGGCCAATCCTTGCTTGGCATAACATAGTCTAGATATAGTACTGCATGAATTATTTTTACTGTTATACATTATAGCCCCATGCCTTATGCTTAGAAAATCTAGCACCTACAACCCTCCACTACAATAGGATTGTACACATGATACAGAGCAAAGTGGGGAGGTTTCAAATCTTACACAGGCAGAGAATGCCCTTCTTACTGAGCTATGTTGTGATACATCTGTTCGGGTAATGGAACCCGACAAAGGGGGTGGTACGGTCATTATTCCAAGTCATGGATTCATTACACTCGATTTCTGGATGATATTTGTATTTTCTGGACAGGACCAAAGCAAAGTATAGAAGAATTTGTCAACTACCTACATTCTACTACTGAATTTTTTGAAATTTACGTATCAAATTTCAGTTGATGAGGTTAATAAATTTTCTCTGTGCAGTTCGCTTCGGATTTGTGCTGTTTTCAGTGGTTTCAGTGCCTTATAGTGATCTTGGCATACTCCCCGTGGTTGTTTCCTGCGTGTTTGCTGCTTTCTTGGAAGGTTTGGTTCTTTTTGCAGCTTCGTTGCTATTTTGTCTGTTATGGAGGCAAGCCTGGGAACTACCTCTTCTGGTGCTTCCGGCGCTAGTATGGAGGAGGGTGTAACGGCTATTCCAGCTGACACGCGCCAACTCACGGGCCAACTCACCTTGCTAGTTCAACTTCTTACACCGCTGAGTCAAGGACTACAGTCAGTAATAGCTGAACAACGTGAACTTTTGAAAGTCCTTAAACCGCGCACGGCGGGTTCTTTTCAACCAGGTACTTCAAAAGATATACCTAGTCACTCGGAAGTTACTGACAATGTGGAATTTACCAACTTTTTAAAAACTCCTGCTGTTTTTCGGGAGGTTAATGACAGTGTTTCCAACGGCTCTGGACATTCTCAGCCGGATCCTGTAGTACATCCAGCTTCAACATTTTCTGACTGGGTTAAACATCAACCCGTGTTTCAATACAATGAGAACTATGAAAATCATCTTAATGGTGGCATTTCTTTTGCTGACAATATGCGGACTCTTGAACATAAATTATTCAGGTACAAGACATTAGAGCTAGATAATTTATATTTACATGAATGTCTTAAGAAACAGATTGTACCAAAGGGTTTGCGTGTACATAAATTTCCTAATAATGTTATTTGTGGGAGTGACTTTCACTCTGAATTGATTAAGATTTTTGATGAATGTGGCTTTGGTATTGTCAGAGCCATTATTAAAAGAAATGATGCAGAAATCAAAGCTTTACAACTAGAGATTTTCAAACTGAATGAAAATGTTACTTCAGATTTAAAGTTTACCATTGACTCTGAAAAACGCAAATACTATGCACTAAGGACACAAGTAGACCAGCAGTGTAATACAGTGCTTAATCGAAAATATAGGAAGCTTAATAGAGACATCAGGGAATACCAGGAAGGTAGGCAGTACCCCAATCCACCTAATTCTAGGGGTGGTATACCATATCAGCAGGGTTACAGAGATACCACTAACACACGAGATATACAGTCCCCTGGACAGGAGTTTTCTTCCCCCCCACCACTACACCCATTTGATGACGAGACATATTCTGATCCTGATTTTTTACCCAGGAGATCAGAACGTCTTCGCCAGCAGGCTCACAAGCAGCAGGGCCAACAGCATTATCCAGCACCCCGTTCTCCCCGGGCTGTTGGGGGGGCCAAAAACAGGGGGTGGAGAAGAGACCAGAATCAGGAATGGTAAAGTATGGGAATATCGAGGTTACTGCCCTTGGAAATTATTCTAAACATACACTTAATGGATACCATATTTACAATTATAGTGATGTAGCCATTACTGAACTTTGGTTTTCCTTATTTACGAAGGGCTTTAAGTTTGTACCTAGCAGAAATTACAATATGGTTAATACCATTCTTGATGTCAAACTTTTTATGCGTAAGCTTAATCTCCAGCACATTCTTGGATCTACCAACATGGCCCCTTGCCTTATGCTTAGAAAATCTAGCACCTACAACCCTCCACTACAATAGGATTGTACACATGATACGGAGCAAAGTGGGGAGGTTTCAAATCTTACACAGGCAGAGAATGCCCTTCTTACTGAGCTATGTTGTGATACATCTGTTCGGGTAATGGAACCCGACAAAGGGGGTGGTACGGTCATTATTCCAAGTCATGGATTCATTACACTCGATTTCTGGATGATATTTGTATTTTCTGGACAGGACCAAAGCAAAGTATAGAAGAATTTGTCAACTACCTACATTCTACTACTGAATTTTTGAAATTTACGTATCAAATTTCAGTTGATGAGGTTAATAAATTTTCTCTGTGCAGTTCGCTTCGGATTTGTGCTGTTTTCAGTGGTTTCAGTGCCTTATAGTGATCTTGGCATACTCCCCGTGGTTATTTCCTGCTTGTTTGCTGCTTTCTTGGAAGGTTTGGTTCTTTTTGCAGCTTCGTTGCTATTTTACTGTTATACATTATGCTTACTGTGGCTTACAGGAATGAAACAGATGTTGCCTCTTAGCCAATGCCATGGACTGCTGTATCTGCATCCATCTCACATAGTCATCCCCTGCAGCTGGCTACTTCACAGGTTTCTCATCAGGTATATGTCCTTTACTGCTGACTCCAAAATGTCTGCACTCTGCTGTATCTGATTCTGTGAAAATATGTTGTGTAATATTGCACACATTCCAATAATTTTACTGTATCTTCCAGTGTCATACTTCAACATACCACCAGAGACATGGAGACAGTGGAAATGTGCCTCTAGCGGTCTGAATACACATTCTGCAATAATCTGGGGCAAGACAAGGCAGGGTAGTACATATTATCTGCTTTGGTCTGTGGTTTTCTAACTGGTGTCATAAGCCATGGCTCCAGTGCATACCCAGCAGTGCCAGCAAGATGGTCTTCTAGAAAAGTCATCATGCACCAACCGCTGATACATCATGTGTGCCAAGTGTGAGAGCTGTAAGCTCTGTGTTGGTGACCTGCTGATACACTGTATATTTTAACCTGGGTATTTCAAGCCAGCTGGCATTTGGAAGAGTGCAACCCCTCACAGCTGATATTCCTTTGTTTCTGCTCCCCATGTGGGGTTTGATGACAATGTGGGTGCAGTCTATAGCTCCCAGTACCTCCCAAAATGGGCAGAATCATAAAATGCCCAGCAGGTGTTCATTATCTTACCTGTGTTGCATACAAACCACATCTGCTACCCCAACATCCAGGAGCACGGCATGAAGACGTTGGTGACATACCCACCGTGTCATTGATCAGATCCTACAAAAGTCACTGTAGCTAATATTTGCAAAGGCACATATATCTTGCTGCACACAAGGATGGATAGTCCACAAATTCTACAAGCCTGCATGTAATGCCAACACATCTCAAATGGCTCCTACTTATAAAACAGTTAGTGGGCCACTATTTCTGTGTCATGGAGGATATGTTATGGTTAAGCACAAACTGATGTCTCAGTGGTGCTAGCCTTTGGGACTCCCAGCAGTGACAACTGCCTCTTTCATATGTGGCACCTACCCCATGCATGTTTTTATTGCTTCTCTCCTGTAACTCCAGGATTGTATTGCGGTCAGCAACTGTACTTGTAGCATCTCATCACAGGAATTATATATGTTTCTGAATTATGTCTCCTTATTGTTTACCCTCTGTTGCATCCGCCATTGCCATATTATAGCATCATTTGCATATTATGTAGACCATGGCATTTCTCTGCCTGGTGTGATTATGCTCATGTGTTTCTGAATCACCCCCACCAAATGCACATCTGCTCAGCATGAAAATTTGGCAGCACAAAATGTCTCTGAATCCCAGGAAATCTCTGTGCAAGCATGCCAACCCATGTCCTCAACATTTTTGTAAAGCCTCTCCTTTTAACTAGGATCAAAACATTTTTGCCCATTCTGCTCCGTTCTAGTTCCATCGGGTGATGTAATATTCCAAGGCCATGAGAGGTGTGATTTTAGATTATTGTCTTTTGTTAATATTTAGTGACTATATTTTCTAGTATAACTAACTGTTGTCAAAGTTTTACCTGCTATAAGTCAGTTACCATTAACACTAAACAAGCAATTTCAGCACTTCCTTCATGGATGGTACATGAAACTATATGCCAGGCAACAGTAGCTACAAAAAACTGATGGTAGGTACAGAAAATGTCTCTGGGAAGCGATGGTAGCAATTTCTTTGTACAACAGTAGGCCAAAATGTTAAGCATGTGGCAGCAAAAGTATTGCGAGGAATAGTATATGTCAAGCCCTTGTCAAGCTGCCAGTGCACATCACTACCACCACCACCACCACGAGTATAAGTTTAAAGAAGCACTGGGGGGCACTGGTTTTATAAACATTCATTATAAGCATTTTATGAACTGGCTTTACAAACATAAGTGCATTCAGTAATTCCACACTGCAAGGACAATGATGACAGCTCAAATGGCTTTTTAAAACAAACAGTTCTGTAATTCCATTTTACAACACAAGATGATAGCCAACTTGGCTTTTTAACACAAACAAAATAACAGTTCCTTTTAATTCTTTAGAGCCCTTACAAATAAATTGGCTGCTCTTATAAAAAAAAAAAATCCAAGGCTGCTTGGATCCCTCTGCACAGATTCCAGAGCTGTTTAATAGGTGTTTTCACGAGGTACAGCTCCAAGTCAGGCTCCAACTGGATTGTCCTGTTCTACACATCTGTGGTCTTCGGCAGTGGGGGGTGGGGTATTCCACATTAATAACCTTTTTACAGATACCTTAGCTATCATAGTGCATTTTTTTAGTATAAAAACTATAACTTTACGATCATTCAGCATCAAAGGAAAACCGGTCAGTATATTGGATTGTTGGTGCTACTTTTATTATCTATAATATGTGCGAATGGAGTTATTTTGCATGCACTGTGATTTTGCTGACATGACATTACTACAGGGTGGTCATTAAGAACAAATTATGAAGTAAGACTGAATGCCCGCACAGTGTGTGACTCACCTGGTGTCCAAATAGGTATAGCACATCTTATATTGTATAAAAGCAGAAAGAATGCAAACTCTGCAACCGTAAGTCATACCCTGAGACTGAGGCTGTAAAATGACAGATCAGACTGACTTCTTTCATGCTTCGCTGGCCCTGTCTTTTTTTAATATGACATCTCAGTTCACCAAGGGGACATAATGCTTGCCACACTCCGCATTAATAGTATAATCATGCATCATTATAAACTAATGGTGTCATATTATACACACGGTATAAATATGTCTGCCTCTGTTGCAGAAAGAATGCCTAACACCACTAGACTGAAATCCTAATTTCATAATGTTTGCACTTTTCAATAGCGTCTTAATGCTGTTCCTGACAATATTACTTCATTGAGCATGAAGGTAATGCAAGCAAAACTGACATGAGCAGTGAGGCAGAACTTATTTCTTTTCTGACCTTTACTGACCAATCAGTAAAGGTCAATATATTTTACTACAAAGTGTGTCCCCAGTTTTGGCTTATAGCTCTTGGATTGAGAAAACATCATTTTTCAATGGTCTGACAATAATTGGCTAAGTACAGAGACTAAAGTCAGCAGTATATTTATTGAACTTTTACAACAAACTACATCCAAACAAGGTTTTCTGCTACAGGAGTGAGTGATGCTGTATTTTTGTATAAAATCCATTCAGTACCTTTAATTACTGACTTGCTAATTAGCTAAAAATCAGTGATGCATAGAAAGAGAGATACCAAGTCAATTTTGTTTTGATGTTCACTGTAAACTTTTGTTCAATATGAACAAACACATAACATACAGATGCAAATTAAAATTAAGTGTATAAGAAAATGAATGTATATATAAAAAAAAAAAAAGAAAAAAAACAGGCAAACAGGCACATGATTAAACTGCTAAAGAATATCAGATAACCAACATAGCAAGACCAACGTCATGCCTTACCACGCAACCTTCTCAGAGCCATCTAAGATTCCCCCATTCAGTTATCAGCAAAAAATAATCCTGAAACATGTCCTTCAAATTAGACAGTAAATCAAGGTCACATTTTCCAGAATGATGATAGCTTAAGTGGGTATTAGAGATCCTGTGGCACCTAAAAAGAAGTTTTTGATTTTTTTTTTTTAAATTTGAAGTCAGCATACCTGACAGCACATTTTATCAACAAAGCATCCCAACTTCCATTCTAATCACACATCACGTACCTTTTCAGTAGTTCATCATCAAAAGATAACATCATCCAAGATCTGATCTCATGTGATACATGAGACAAAAGAGTAGACTGGGTGATTCATAACCTCCACGATGTTTCATCAAACGTCTTATCCCATTTCCCATTCATCCCTCCTGGTCTATAGATACTGAAATTATATTCTGCTCAATCATGTTTCCTGCTATAATACTGGCTACTTTTTCTACAGTATTTTTCACCAGCTCCTACTTAATGACACTAACACAAGGCATGCTACCATATGGGTCCAAATATAAGTCACATTCTTGCTCAGAATGACTACTTTCAGAATCTTGCTTATATTTCATCTGCACTATAAATGATACTTTCTATGTATCAGTCTACAAATACAATTCCACTTTTTGCAAGATTTGTTCCACGCTGTTATACTAAGCAAAGCACACCTGTCTGCATTTAGAGTATTCCATCCAGGGGAATGCCACTGTATAACACTTTTATGTAGTCTTCTCCAAGATTGTAAAGAAGAATTATACGTAGGTTTTACATTCATAATTGTGCTCATCTTACTCCTCTAATTTCTTGGCCTATCGCCCAATTGCTAAAACTCCCAGTATTTGTAACATTTATGTTCACCAAGTCAAATCCCTGGAACTTCTGTAATAAAACACATAAGACAAAAAAACGTTAAAAAATGCTAATAGTGGAAAAAAGCAGATAATAAAATGTACACCCTGAAGCCACCATCATCTTCATTTCTCTCAAGTGCTCCCCTTTAAATGGAATTTAGCCAGACTCCCCAAAAGTATCCCCCCCCCAAAAAAAATCATTATGGTAATTTCCATCTTTTGGAGACGAGGAATAATCACGTGATGGATATACTTCTAAACTATATAACATTAGCTTTATTGAAAACAATCATGTAAAAATGTGTAAATTATTTCCATAAATTACTATAGGCTGAAATACTCTCTGCTACTCTTGGCCAAGTTTTAGATCTGCAGTTTAGTCAATCAAAAAAACTTTAAAATTGTGCTTATCATATTATATGTTTCCTATAGCCTATTTTAGCCTAAATTCTAATATATTATTAGTATTTACTAATAAACATTGCATCCCTGAGTGAAGCCTATTTAAACTAGAACCCAGCTTCCACTAGCAGGGTGTTATGTGCATGCATGCATATATACATACATATAAAATTATAATATTGTCTCACTCCCCTTCATGCTATGCAATGCTTTGCTAAGTTATTAAATGCATATAACCATCTAATTCATATTTCACCTGAATAACATGGAGATGATAAGGTACCTCTGCATAATGCTCTTCGCTATTGTGCCCCCCCCCCTGTATTTTCAACCATTTACAGTGGCATGCAATAAGAATTAATTTATGCATCAGTAATCCTACATTTGGTTGAAATGTGTTTTTGTGGTGGCTTATTTAATAGAATAACATGATCAGAGGGGGTTACTAGGCTAACTGCCCTTGAGCCTTTTTCAGCCTAGCTATTCATGCCCCAATTTTCCCAATTGTAAATGCCCATGGGCTAAAATGGCTTTGGTATATGACTGTGACTTAGGGCATCTGCAGACTGCCCCTGTTCATAAGGAGCACAGGCAATAAGGCAGGGATGAATTTGGGATTTCCCATACATTGGTCCAAACTTCACTTGAAGAGGCTTAGTGAAGAGCTCTGTTTCACATGAATGGGGAATCTGTTCATGTGAAGGGGCAATCTCTGAGACACATACCTATCCCTCCACCATGGTTTGTTGGTCACCGACGAGGTTTAGATCCTTAGATCAGATATTTCTAGTGCTCTTTGTTATGTATATGTGTAGCAGAACCATCAGGGCTGGATCAGAGAATGCCTTGTAGGTCATGCACAGACAGCCCATCAGTAGTCCGTAGGAGACCGAGTACAGGGACAGAGCTTTGAGGTGGTCCATGTAGGACATATTATTTACACCCTGTATTCTGTTAGTGAGGAAGCTCTGTGGCTGCCCCAGTTGCTGCAAATGCCTGGTCAGGTACATGCTGAAGGGTGCATTGTACTTGATTTATTGGCCTAATGATGGTTGAGTATAGTGGAACTATAATCTCATTACATCTGGATGCCATGCCCTTACTTATAAATCGCACCACATAGAAAGATTTTCTCACTTCCAAGGAAACATGGTCATCAAAGTTCAGGTTACTGTTAACATGATTTCTCAAGTCCCTTACCACTGAGTCTACTCTTAGTGGGGTGTTATCAATGTTACAATTTGCAGGGCTAGTTGTTATTTGTTTGTGTCAGACCTTCCTGGAGGATGTTGACATCTTTAGGAGATTCAGTGACTGCATACAGCTTGCAGTCATCAGCAAATATTGTCAGTCACAGGCCCCCTACATTTGCCTTGACTTCAAAGAAGTATATTCCAAACACCAGAGGTCCTAGTACCAAGCCGTGTGAGACAACACTAGTAACAGGCCTCCTGGTGGAGGGGGAATCCCCACCTTAACTTTATGTGTCTTACCTGTGAGACATTTGGCTATCCATTGGGGACATAGGGGTTTATGTTTAAACTTGTGAGTTTGTCTAGAATAACAGAGAGTATTGTGCTAAATGCCGTTGCCAGGTCAAGTTAGGCAGTATGTACCATTTTGCCCTCATGCATGGCTCCAGTGACCTTCTCAAAGAAGTCCACCAAGTTTAGTAGGCATGACCATTTCTTGATGAAACCAAACTGGGATGAATCCAGTGTTTGAAGATTTCCTATGTCTTTGTTTATCAGGTCAGCAATAATTCTTTCCACAGCTTTGCATATAAGACTAGTCAAACATATGAGTCTGTAGTTTCCTGAGTCTGTTGACGTTCCGCCTTTGTGTAGAGGGATGACTGTTGCAGTACTCCATTTCCTAGGGATGAAGCCTGTCTGCAGGCTGTAACTGAATAGAGATTCTAGCTGGCCTGACAGGTCATGTTTCAAGCTATTTAAGAGGCATCCTGGGATATTATTAGGCCCCATTAATCTACTTGTTTTAGCTCTGGAGAGGGCAGTGAGGACTTGTTCTTTAGTAACAGTTGGGAAAGAAATGGTACAAGGTATTTCCTGGAGGAGACTTAGGGAGATAGGTGGTGAAACTGGAGCTAAATTTATCATCTAGCAAATTTGCTATATCTCCTGGTTTGCTATAGGAAGTTCCATTTACAGTTATTTCAGCACACAGGTGTTCTCTTTAAGGTTGCATACATAATTGAAAAATGCCTTATTGTTATCTGTGTATTTTCGCTGCAATATATGTTAGAAGTATAAAAAATAAAACTACTGAACTGCATGCCTGGATTATGCAACATAAGCCTGATGTTCTCACTGTAACTGAAACTGGGCTTAAATCGAACATAAACACAATACCACATGGCTATAATATCATCTGTAATAACAGTATAAAAAGGAAAGGTGGTGGCATTGCTTTAATATTTCCCAGTACCTACCACATTTCCCTGTACAGCAAACCAACACCAACATTCAGTACAGCAAGGCTATTTTTGCTTAAAGTTGGCTTTGGTGGACTTGATTAGTCTCCTGAGTTGCTTGTTAAGACCGATGAGGGAGTTTTTCATCTTTTGGGCATATCCCTTCCTAAATATGGACAGGATTTTCTTTTGTTTGTTGTACAGCCTATTGTTACTGTGGGCCCACCAAGGGGGCTTGTTTTTAGAGTTTGTCCTATTTAAGTTTATTTTGGTTTGGAATTGCCGCTTCTATTCTGTTATTTTCATGTTTTTACAGGATTTCCACAAACACTTCCACATAGGCCACCGTGTTCTCTGAATTTGGGGGTGGGGGCTGGAATTTAGCTATGCCTTCACTTAATAGAAAATAGTTAGCCTTGGAAAACTTCTTAAAGTTTCTGGGATTTGATGGGAGTTCAGTCTTTTATATTTATTTCAAGGTTACCAATTTGTGAGCTAGTTTTGTCAAATTAAATCAAAACATCAAACTCAAAACCTTTTTGGCTTTCTTTCCTAACCTTAGTTTTGCTATTTACCTAAGACCACTATATGGTAGCTCCAGTAGTTTTCATTTTTCTGCAGTGTTGTGAAACTGTGGGATTAGTAAATAGTAGTAATGGAGGTGGTGTGAGCAGCGGTGGTGCAGCGGTAGCATTGTTGCCTCACAGCAAGAGGTTCTCCCGTTCGATTCTCGGTTGGAGTGTGAGGAGTGCCTTTTGTGTGGAGTCTGCATGTCATCCCCGTGGTTGGGTGGGCGTTCGAAAGACATGCGCAAATGGGCGTTCCTTCGTTGAAGGTTAGATGTACAGCTGGCACCTTGGCGTTCATGAAAATCTACTGCCAATCATTAGAGGACCGGAGTTCCGCTGTGGTGACCCCTAACCGGGAAAAGCCAAAAGACAAACAGTAATGGAGGTGTGAAGTCCTCAACATGGCAGGTGAACACAGATTACCACTGTGTAGTTATTCAGGTAGGTTGTTTTTGCATTTTTATGATTAATCGTTTGTAGTGTTTAACAAACCTGAAAAAAAATATTTGTATAAATATCATGCCTTAAACAGAGGGAAAACATCAGTTGACAAATAATTCTTCCATTCCAACATGTGTCAAACATGATATCAAATGTACATGAGATGACTTTTCAAAAGTTTTCTGGATGTCCAAAACAATTGCATATCCACAGTAGCGTGCACAATGTTCTCTACATATTCCTTATTAACACTGAATAATAGTATGTGACGATTTCTTTGCCCCCATTCCTCATATAAAACATCTCCTAAATTCCTGTCATTATAGTCATTGTTCATCCTTGCTCTGTGGCAGAGAGGAATAAAGTCCTGCCCGGGACCTAGATGAGCTGAGTTTGAAGAGCAGCTTGGTCAATAAAAGAGCAAGGAAGTAGAGGGTAGGAGGGAGTTGCTAATGATGGCTCACCTTTCACAGTGGTACAGGCAGTAGTGGTTTTGGTTGGCCAATTGCTGTCATGCTAGTGGAGGCCTGTACTGCATCAAAAAGGCCAAAACCAAGGGTGTGCCCTGATAATCACAGGTTGGTGTGTGTAGATCTCATTAGCATGTGGGAGGAAACGTGTACATACAAGGGGAGGGCATATGATATCCTATGATGATGCAGATGTTAACATCAGCCACCAAGAACAGGGTTAGATGTTTAAAAGAAATGCAATCATCCAGATGCTCGTAAGAGTAAAAAAACCTTCTTGGCTGTCTGGATGATGACCCTTCTTGTTGGCTCTTGCCTTCATGCATGAAGTACCCAGTACAGGAGGAATAAATTTACTCAACAGGAATATAGAGAGGCTTTATGGTCCACAGGCATGGAGGCAAAAGCCACACAGTGGGAAAAAAAACAAACATTTTAGACATTATTCCAATTATTCAGGTTTCGCAGGCCTCAAAAAGGTACTCTCCTTATTAAACACGCAAACTTTCTCGGCTTTGCCTCAACTACCACTCCTGTTCTCTGCTCAACCCCACAGGGGTATCCTTTTCCCTAGTTAAATTAGGTGAGATATTTAACTATTAATTTCAGTCTCAGAATCAGCTGCCTTGGTCCAAGTAATCCATCAACATTCAGGGACTTCAGAAAAATGAGCCTATTAGATTTTATTGATTTTTTATAAATATACATGATCTAATCACCCTGAACACTTACACATCACCTCCAATCAAGGAATTGCAGAGAGAAAATTGTACCCTTCTGTCATAAAGGACCAATCACAATACTGGAGGAATGCCAGGCACCCAGCCTTACTGCAGCACAGGTTAAAGCTGCATTGTCCAAGGCCAAGAATACAGCTTCCATGGGACCCGGCAATATCCCTGGATGTGTTCTACATGAACTACAAAGTGGACTGGCACCACATCTGTGTGCCCTGTTCAATCACAACCTCACCTCAGGCTTTGTCCCTACCGAATGGTGCACTGCAACAGTCATCCCTCTCCATAAAGGGGGAGTGACTACAGACCCTGGGAATTATTTCCCCATTAGCCCGATGAGTCTGATATGTAAGGCTATGGAGCGCATCATCCTGGACCTAATTAACAAGGATAAAGGGAATCTACAAACTCTAGATCCAACGCAATTTGGTTTTGTGAAAGGTAGATCATGCCTGCTCAACCTGGTTGACTTTTCTGAGTCAGTCACCAAAGCTGTGGATATGGACAAGGCAGGTCATACAGCCTACCTTGATCTGACCAAGGCCTTTGATACCATTCCCCACTCAGGAATTATTGATAAACTCGACATACTAGGCATCAAGCCCTATATCCCTAGGTGGGTTGCAAATTGGCTCACAGATAATGGATCCTGACAACCTACTCCCCCGACATATTTTGTCTGACCAAAACATGGCTAAAACCAACTATGTCAGATAATGAAATTCTACCTCTAGGGTATAATATACTCAGGCTATATCGTACTACCAGGAAAGGGGGAGGGGTTGCTGTTCTCTATAAAACCACCCTAAATGTTACTCTAGACAACCTTCAACCACTTATATTTAACAAAGCAGAAATTATGATTTCCAAACTACAAATAAATAAAAACAAATGTATAAACATAGTATGTGTCTATATTCCCCCAGGTAATAACTCAGGGACCCTAGAAGGCATCATCTATTGGCTATCCAATGCCTAACCCCAAGAGACCATTGTTCTAGGGGACCTCAATATAGATTGGAACACCTGCACTGCAGAGACCCCAACCACCCATGTAAACCTACATGGTTTTACACAAACTATAACCTCCCCTACTAGGATCAGCAAGCCTAACAATAAAGAAAGTGTCCTGGACTGAATACTAATTAATAGCCCCCACCACATGTACAAATCAGGTACTCTCCCTGAAGATCTAAGTGACCATTTGTTAACATATACTATTAGGCATAAAGTTGAATGTCCATATCTACCCACATATAATACAATAAGAAATAACAAAAACTTCAACCTTCATAAATTCTTAGAACAACTTAAATTATGCAACTGGTCAATTCTAAAACAACTACCACTAGATGAGGCAGTAACACACTTTAATAACGCATTCCTGGCCATCCTTGACAACCATGCACCTGCACGCTCTATTAGAATTTAAAAAAAAATTGCCCCCTGGCTCACTAAAGAAACCAAACTAAAGATCATCCAAAGAAATAATGCCTGGAAAACCTGGTGCTTCTATAAATCCCCACAAGATCAAGTCAAATTTTGACAATATAGGAATGATACAAAAAAGTCCATATTACTAAACAAAAAAAACTAGTTCTGCTATCTACAGCAGAACCACAACAACAAGCCACAGAAGTTCTGGGCAGGTATTAACAAACTCCTCCACCCAGGGCAATCCACAACTCCAAACCCCTCAGCCCCAACCCAAATATCGCCAAAGTCCATTGCCAACACACTCAACAGTTTCTTTACAGAAACCATCCAGGCTCTTGCTAGCAAACTTAAACCCACTTGTCCTAATGCTGAAACCCCTTAACCCAGTAACATTCTGTCCTTTAGCTTCCAAAAAGTTCTGACTTCACTCATTAGAGCCCTAATTAAAAAACTCAAACCAACCACCCTTTCAGCTGACCTCCTCCTTGCAGACTAACTGCAAAAAGCTGCTGATGGTATAGCATTCCATGTCTCTATTTTGATAAACAGAACCATAACTGAAGCCTTTATCCCCTCTATCCGGAAAATATCACATGTCATACCACTCACCAAAGGAGGCAGTTCCACTGAGCTGTCAGACTATCGACCAATAGCTATCCTTTCCCCTCTGGCTAAAATTATGGAAAAGTGTATCCATAAACAACTCTTACACTACCTTATTCAACATAAACTTCTGGCCAATTCCCAACATGGATTTAGACCACAGCACAGTACCACCTCAGCCCTCCCCTCCTTTTCTAATGGCATAAATTCCAACCGTAAGAAGAACAAACTATCTTCTGCCCTGTTTCTCGATCTTTCCAAGGCCTTCGACATGGTTAACCACCAGCTACTCTTACTTACCCTAAAGAAAATATCCCTAAACAACCATGCCATACAATGGCTTCAATCTTACCTTAGTGGAAGACAACAGGCTGTCCTTTGGCAGGACAAACTCTCCACCCTTCTCCCCATTACCCTTGGTGTCCCTCAAGGCTCCATATTAGGTCCCCTTCTTTTCTCTCTCTTTATCAGTGACCTCCACACTGTAATCCCAGATGCAACCTGTATACAATATTCCGATGAATCCACCCTGATTTGTTCAGCCTCTACCCCTACAGATGTCCTTAGTTTAACCCAGAAAAATTACTATAACATCTAACACTGGGACCATAATCTCACCAGATATGTATACCAAACTCCTGGGTGTTATAATAGACAACAACCTCAAATATGATATACACGTAAACTAAACTATTAAAACTGTTAATAAAAAACTTGGCTCCCTATACAAAAACAAACCTTTTCTCTCCCCTCTAGCTAGGACTGCTATTGCCCGTACCCATCTGCTTTCAACTGTACTCTGTGCCTCACCAATACTCACTAACTTGAACAAAACTGATCTCAGCAAACTTTCTAGCTGCTACAGTCAAATTGCCAGGTTTGCCACAGGAACTCCCTACAGGACACTCCATTGTCAAAACTAAACCTCTTAGGATGGCTAGAACTCCCCAGGCTAATTCAATATAATCAACTTACTGTAGCATTCAAGGTTATTAACCATCCAGAAAAAAACACCCTCCCTTAAAAACATTATCCATCCCTACAAAAACACTAGGCCGCTTCATTCCACTAAAAAACTTTTGGTTCATTCTGTTAAAGCTAACAACCTATCTGGATAATCTTTGTTTGCAAATTCAGTAGGCAAAACCTGGAATTCGCTCCCATCTGACCTTACTCTGTACCCCTCCCTTAATCAGTTAAAAAAAATCTAACCCAGTATTTCAAAACTCATTGGTTATGTCCTTGCTCTAACCCTGACTAAAGCCTAATCTGCTTCCATATCCCTGCAATTTTTTATTCACAGCAACTTACCTCTTACACTAAAAGTTTTGACAAGAGAAACTGTAACATCTCTGCAGATACTCTGTATATAGCTGCGCCTATAGGTTTGATAAGAGAAACTGTAACATATTCGTATATATTTCTGAATATAAACTGTATTCATCATAGGCTTGAAAGGTGAGACTGTAAATTGTATGTTAATACAATATGTTTGTGCATATACTGTAACTTGCTTGTCTTTATCTGTTTGTAAGTTTGGAGCTTTTTTCCATGGGCCTCCGCTGAAAATGGACATGTATCCAATCAGACTATCCTGGTCAACAAATGTAAAATAAAATAAAATAAATAAAGATAGAACCCACAGTGTGAAAGTAGTGGACTCCAAGTCAGACTGCTGACTAGTCACGAGTAGAGTCCCCACAGGGATTGGTCCTGGGTCTTCTCCTGTTTGGCGTCTACTTCTCAGAAGTCCAGGCCAACACAGAGGGACTCTGGCTGACCAAGTTCACAGTTGACTGTAAGCTGGGAGCCATTATTAACTCCCCAAGTGATGTAGACATCCTAAAGAAAGACCTCACTGAGACCAATGACTGGTGTCGAAACCATGGCCTTAAGCTTAATGTCAAAAAATGTGTCGTAATCCCCTTTGGGAAAACTCAGTTCCCAATAATTACTACATCGATGGGGGCCCACTGAACACTGAAGGCGTTATTAGAGATCTGGGGACACAGGTTGACAGCAACCTCTCCTTCTACCACCACATTGCAACTGTGGTCAGA
Source organism: Protopterus annectens (assembly GCF_019279795.1). Classification (NCBI taxonomy): domain Eukaryota; kingdom Metazoa; phylum Chordata; order Ceratodontiformes; family Protopteridae; genus Protopterus; species Protopterus annectens. The sequence goes on from NC_056739.1 coordinate 345,613,339, forward strand.
AAGTCCTTCTATGTGGCACATCTCATTACCAAGGGTTTTGCATCCAGGAAGAAAGAGGTCATCATCTCTTTCTACTCTTCCCTCATTAGGCCATTCATCGAGTATAATGCCCCATTTGGCATGTACCTCACTAGACACATGCAACAGCTGGAAAGGCCACAAAAGTACCTCATGAAGAGGATCCTAGCCCTTAAATACATGTCCTACATGGACAGACTCAAAAAACTCCAGCTATTCTCTGTCTCATATTGTCTACTAAGAGGCGATCTCTGCTTGACTTACAAAGCCATGTTTGACCCAGCTCTGTTAGAAATGCTACATCTAAAGAAATCCCAAACCCTCTGCATCACATGCTCCAGAGACCTCAACCTCATTACCACAATCAACAGAACATGCTGGAGGGGCAGGTTCATAATCCAGAGATTGCCCAGGCTCTGGAATATACATACATGTCAAGCAAAGCACCTCACTGGGCCTCTTCAAGAGAAATATTAATGAGTTCAACCCAGGGATCACTACAGAGGCTCTACTTGATAGAGGCACTGGGAACTAATGTCGGGCGGCACAATGTCAGGGCACTTCTATGGGCTAGGATTGTAAAGGCTCCAGGGCCATTAGCCTAGTATGCATCTATGAACCTATGAACTTATAAGTAAAACTATAAATATATCAAATACCCAACAGAGAATAAAGAATTACCAAAATAACACAAAACATAAACTCCTAACTTTATATAAATCTTGCTGCATCTCAGATCGAAACAAATCAAGAACACTGTTAATAAGCATTAGGCTAGATACAAGCACAAGCTACCTGTTAACACTAAGGACACATATAAGCAGTAGCGTAGGTAGGGCAGGGAGAAGGGGACAACTGCCTAGGCACAAAGTGGTAGGAGGGCGTGATTGTCCAATCCCGATTGCACTTTAATGCATACCAGCTTTTCGAGGATTTCCAGCCTGAGAACTGCAGCTGTCTGTGTGTGGTTTAAACTGTAGCAACAGTTTGCTACAGTTTAAAAGTAAAAAAGAAATCTAATTTATTTATTTTTTAATGAAACCTAAGCACCACAGCACTCCATGAGGGTATACACTGTAGCAAGCAGTTTAATGAGGAAAATTTGTGTGTGTGTGTGTGTGTGTGTGTGTGTGTGTGTGTGTGTGTGTGTGTGTGTGTGTGTGTGTGTGTGTGTGTGTGTGTGTGCGTGTGCACGTGTGCGTGTGGTGTCTGTGTGTGTGTATGTTTGTGCGTGTGTGCGTGTGTGTGTGTGTGTGTGTGTGTGTGTGTGTGTGTGTGTGTGTGTGTGTGTGTGTGTGTGTGTGTATGTGTGTGTAAACTAAAACCTGAGCGCAGTATCACTCTGTGCATAGTATAAACTGTAGTGACTGCTTGAAAGCATCTTTAAACATTTGCAATGTCTGTGGGACTAAAAATAATCAATAAAAATAAATAAATAAAAACATATATATGTACATATATATTGTCAGTAATCTCTAAGACCAGACCACTACCATAAATTAGTGAGGAAATTCATGCATCAGCATTCTCTCAGCCATGACTGTAACTGTAAATTATTGATGAGGAAATATAAATAAATCATTATTAGGTCTTCAGGAAGGATGGAATTGCTATAAACTAAAATAGAAAAATCAAACAGGTAGGATGAGTGGATACTCATGTCTTAAATGCTCCAATCCCCACTGAGGATGCAATGTAGTGTCAAACACCTGTTGCTGTTTTCCGGACAACTTAGTAGAAAGTTTTTACTTACCTGCAGCTCAGCCTCCCTCCTCACCATTCGATACCATCTTACAGTGGATTTCATACAAGTTTGTAAGGAACCTTTAATCAGATGACGGCATCACATATTCACACATTTACCATTAAACAATTACTTGCAAGTCACACTGAGCATTTCTCTCCCGATAAGACAGCATCACAGAAGAGGGTATCAGTTTCGCTAGTCGTGATACTCTCCAAAACATTTAAACTTTCTGTGATTATGTATTCATTTTTGCTATGCGGGTGTATGCAAAGCCACCCTCAACTTCAAATAACAACTTTCTGAACCCTATCGGATGTCATTCAATGTAACAACTAAGCAAATCTGTAACAAGACTAAGGATCACACATCCTTAGTTTGCCAGTTGAAGACAGACATACGGGATATTTTAATGCTAAGTCACTAGGCATAATGAACAAGCATAACCCAGTCAGCCGTTACAGAGATGATGGAGGACTGCACTAACTTTTGAAATGAATGACTAAAATTAAAAGAGATAAATCAGGAAAAATTTACAGAGTGCAAAATTCCCCACTGGAACATGCACCTTACTACATCTTCAGGAATCAGTACAATATTTCAGCCTGAGGCAAGAAATGATACTACTTAAATCTGCAAAATGCCCATATTACCAAAGAACCTAATCAGAAAGAAAATCAAGAACAATGCCACTTCTCTGGGCTTGCAGACTTCAAATCCTGCTGAGCAGTTTACATGTTACTTTAACTTCACTATGGCTAACTCATCACACATTACATATTACAAGTATTCCTTATAACATACAGTTTACTAACATACAGTTTACCCCTAAAAGCAAAGTAGTGGACAAACTGCTTGCAACTAAAAAAAAATTAAGAATGTCCATCTCTACTGATGAGTTACTTCCAAAATGTAATAAACAAGCTGCTTCTAATTGGGATCGAATATATGGGCACCCACTCTGTCCACGAGTTACTCCTTAAAGGTCTTCTATTTATTTGTTTATTTAAAAGCTTGGCAGATAAGTATCATATACATACAATGACACAGCAAATTGAGTATTAAAAAGACAACAGCTCTATAAAAGCAAAACGTGTATGATATTTAAAAATAAGAGTCAAATTACATAGTTAAAATTGGATAAAATTTCCATCTTCTGGTCCATATACATCCTCTTAAATAGATGGCACTTCATGAAAAAGTACTTGGAATAGCTCACTTTCATTAGGAAAGTTAACTGGTTTTGCATGAATGCCTGTCCAAATTCTCCAAACACTTAATAGAAAAGCTTCCAGCCCCTCATCTGAGGAATCCAAACAAAGTCAAGTCCAAACGTTTATACCCTGAGGACTTCAGGTGCCTAGATGGGGCATCGACCTTCTATAATCCTTTTAGGTAGGCAAGACTCAGATTGTGGAGGATGCAGCAAATGAACATCAGAATTTTAAATCCACATCTGACCACAGTTAGCAAGCAGTACCATATCCTGCAAGGCTAGTATGATATGACTAACTCTAGACAGGCTAGTTAATAATTTTGCAATGAAATTCTTTATTTGCTTTAAATGAACCAGGCATAGCTCTCAACTTCATTTCGCAAGAATCCAGGAAAAAGGCTTAACATCAATAAAATGTTTTAAATTGTCTTCTAATTCAATTAAGATTTTAATGGGCCAACAGGTTTTGCATCAAACTGCATTTTCTGTAAAACAAGAAATGTGAAATTCTGATGTTGGACATTATTGAGTAACTGTAATCCTTAATGATTTACTAGAAAGTTAAAAAAAAAGATTATGAGGAAGACAGTAAAAATATGAAGCAAGATCAGGGAAGTTTAGCAAAATTAGGGAAGGTTTAGAGCTATGAAGCCAGGTTGTCATCCATTAACTCAAGGAAAGAACACATCAGCCATGGTGTAACTATAACCTGAACTACTGCTAGGTGTGAAAAAGGAATTAAGTACATGATATGAGCTGTGTTCTTATTGTGTAAATAGGATGCCTTAATTGATGCTGAACCCTGCTCCTTGAATGTCAGCCTGCAGTTAAAAACTATATTCATCATGAACATGTGGCACAACTTCCAATTGGTTTTCCTCATAACTAATTAAGAGGGTAGCAGAGGAAAGTGTCATGGATAGAAAGTAGCATAAATTAATAATGTCTCAGTTTTGCCAAACTGAGTTTAAGTCACTTCCGTAACAGCCAAGCTCCTGAGAAAAAGTATAAATAGAGTTTGTTACCACCAGAATATGATTGGTAATGTTTTCCTCTCTTTGTAGGTTCATAAGTAGTTAACTTTACATGCAGTCCATGAGATCATTAAGGCTCCTATCTTAAATTCCCAATTGGCTCAAAGTGCTGTTTCCTTAAGTGACCTCCTCAGAGTCATACAGCAGACAAATGAAGTTGGAATGATTAAACGCCTGTACTCCTGGCACAGGAAACAACTCATTTACAAGTCAGAGTTTGAGTCCCCTGCATTTATTGCAAGACTGAGTTTAAATCACTTCCACGTCAGTCACATAATGCTGCTTTAGTGGCAGCACGTACACATGGATATGTGATTAGAGTGCCACTCCAGTCTCATGAAGGAATAAATACCATTCTTATGGGAAAGACAACTCTGTGCTGATTATTAGTAAAGGAATATATATGAATGCCATGAACCACTGTAGTCCCATAGTACTTTGCAGCTGCCTTTCTAAGATAATGGGAAAACTGCGGCATTATTAGTTGTGTATAAATGCAATATTATTCCAGATTTATAAACACTTATGTGAGTATATTGACGATATTATTCCATACAAGCTGAAACTTAACAAGGATTCTGATTTAACAGTGAAGCTAATCTTCACTTGTAACACTGACAAAGATGCTCTCTCAACAGAAGTTTGTCTCTTGCCTTAATGGATTTAAACATATAAAATAAGGGTACACAGTGTCTCACTTTGTCTTAGTAGTGCAGTTAGCTGCGCAAGACATTCAGCATGATACATTTCTAAAGCAAAAGGAGAACACAACAAAGAATTATCTAACCACTAAATTGGGCAGTTGCACTTTGTCATCCGAGGTCCAGCAAAGAGGGCTTCTAGAGAGATCCATTGTGGGATCACACTTGCGTTCTGTATTTTTAACTGACTTTGGCATATTTACTTCAACTAGTAGCTAATAGGTATGTTTATGACAGTGCTACTCATGTGCAAGCTGATTGGCTCCTGCTTAATGGGGCGATGTGTTACATTGCTTCCCTTCCACCTCCAATTTCCAAGCCAACCCCCCAATCTATAATCCAGTTTGTAACCAATGTTTTTTACACCAATTAGTCATATATAATTGCTACTTTAAAGGACCAGACAGCATTTATTCTCTAACCAATCTGTCTAAAATATTAATACAAATGCTCAGTTATACTAATGCTACTGTCATTTATGTGTAGAAAGCCCTTTCCCCTCAAAGCTAAATCATATTCACTTTATCCCCCTGAAACACTTTACTCTCAAAATAATTGTCATGGATGGTATTCAACTTCAATGCAGTCACTTCCCTACTTTCATATAGGTTCATAGATAGGTACTAGGCTATCTGCCAGAGGGCATTGATAAACCTAGCCAGAGTGTGTTAGCTTTCGCCACCCCATTGATTAATTAACCTATCCCCTGTCAAGCAGAACCAATGAAGTGATCCCAGGGGTGTATTTTCTGTTATCCATCCACTCTTCAAGGTTTCTGTTGAAGAGTGTTAGTGAGGGGCTCTGCTAATCATCATCATCTTCTTTCAGCTGTTCCCATTAGGGGTTGCCACAGCGGATCAACTGTTTCCATTTCTTCCTGTCCTCTGCATCATGCTCTTTCACACCAACCGCCTGCATGTCCTCTCTCACCACATCCATAAACCTCATCTTAGGCCTTCCTCTTTTCCTCTTACCTGGCAGCTCCATCCTTAGCATCCTTTTCCCAATATACCCAGCATCCCTCCTCAGCACATGTCCAAACCAATGCAATCTCACCTCTCTTGCTTTGTCTCCAAACTGTCCAACCTGAGCTGACCTTCTAATATACTCATTCCTAATCCTGTCCATCCTAGTCACACCCAGTGCAAATGCTAACATCTTTAACTCTGCCACATCCAGCTCTGACTCCTGCTTTTTCGACAATGCTACCGTCTCCAACCCATATAACATAGCTGGTCTCACTACCCTCTTGTAGACCTTCCCTTTCACTCTTATTGGTACCCGTCTGTCACAAATCACTCCTGATACTCTTCTCTACCCATTCCACCCTGCCTGTACTCTCTTCTTCACCTCTCTTCCACACTCACCATTACTCTGAACTGTTGAGCCCAAGTACTTAAACTCATCCACCTTTACCAACTCTACTCCCTGCATCCTCACCATTCCTCTACCCTACCTCTCATTTACACACATATATTCTGTTTTAGCCCTGCTGACCTTCATTCCTCTCCTCTCTAAAGCATATCTCCACCTCTCCAGGGTCTCCCCAACCTGGTCCCTACTCTCACTACATATCACAATGTCATCTGCAAACATCATAGTCCACGGAGCCTCCTGTCTAATCTCATCTGTCAACCTGTCCATCACCACTGCAAATAAGAAAGGGCTCAGAGCTGATCCTTGATGTAATCCCACCTCCACCTTAAACGTATCTGTCACTCCCACCACAGTCCTCACCAATGTCACACTACCCTTGTACATATCCTGTACCACTCTTACATACTTCTCTGACACTCCTGACTTCCTCATACAATACCACAACTCCTTTCTAGGCACCCTGTCATATGCTTTCTCCAAGTCTACAAAAACACAATGCAAATCCTTCTGACATTCTCTGTACTTCTCCATCAACACTCTCAGAGCAAACATCGCATCTGTAGTGCTCTTTCCCAGCATGAAACCATACTGCTGATCACTAATCATCACATCCCTTCTTAACCTAGCTTCCACTACTCTTTCCCATAACTTCAAGCTATGACTGATCAATTTTATCCCTCTGTAGTTACTGCAGCTCTGCACATCACCCTTATTCTTAAAGATAGATACCAAAACACTTTTTCCCCACTCCTCAGGCATCCTCTGACTTTCCAAAATTTCATTAAACAATCTGGTTAAAAATTCCACTGCCATTTCTCCTAAGAACCTCCATGCTTCCACTGGTAGGTCATCTGGGCCAAAAGCCTTTCCATTCTTCATCCTCTTCATAGCTGTCCTTACTTCCTCCTTGCTAATCCACTGCACCTTCATGATTCACTATCCGCACATCATCCAACCTTCTCTCTCTCTCATTCTCTTCATTTATCAGCCCTTCAAAGTACTCTTTCCATCTAGTGAAGAAACTGTTTGAAACCACCACGATATAATCCAAGTAGCATTTATTGTAAAAGTAGAACAGGAGCGCTTTCACACAAACAAGTTGTGCTTCATCAGGTTACAATCATGCAAAGAATTCCATTTTCTTTTATAGAGACCCCTTGTCATAATTAACCAATTAATCACACTAATTATGATCAATTAACAAACTATAAGCTCGTTAACAATGATAAAACTTGAATGAATAAAATAATAGTGCTGTTTTCAACTACCTAGCATTATATTTAAAAGCAACGTAAAGAATCTATTAGGTATTTCATTTAAAACACAACATTAAACCTTCTCATTTCTATGAATATCACATTAATTGATGAAATACATAAAATTATTCAAACATCGGCATTACGCCTCCGTAAATCAATTCAGGAAGCCATGCCCATATTTAGGAAAGGAAGCAATCTAGGGTATAACTTCCACTAGATTTCTATTTAACAATCCTAGCTCGTTTCTAAAGACATATTTCCATCACATATTATTACATTCTAATATAGATGCTTATTTCCAGAACAATTAAATCATTGACATTTACGTAGTCTTAGGAATTACAATAAAAGACTACATCATCTCAATATATTAACTAAGGGCCTTCTACAAACAGCATTCGTTGTTGAAGCAAACCTACAGTCAGGTACATTTGTATTTGTGCCTTGATGGATTATACACCCGGGAAAAGGAGACATCATGTTGTAGCAGCTAGCCAAGCAATACGCTTAGCGCAGCAAAACGCTGCCATACTAACCATGGCAAAAATTATACAGTCACAGAATCCATGACTATAATTAGGTTCTGGTATTAAAAAGTCAAAACACAACCAGTATCCAAAGTATATATATATCCTAAAAAACACAAATAGGTCTTATACATAATCCCATTTAATCAAAGGCTGAAGCCATAGGTTAAAGTAAATATTACAAACTAAGAAATGAGATGCACAATATAAAACGCCACTCCAAAATAAACATAAAAGTAAAATTAGCACTCAGCTGTAGTATAATCTCCAATAACTAATACTAGAGACTGAGCTATAAAATAACATTAGTTTTAAGTTTAATGTAAATTGATACTGCAGATTCGAACCTCATAGCAAGAGGTTCACGAACCCTGTAGAGTCTAATGGAAATATTTAATCACATTTATCAAAATTAGTATATAAATAATAATTACTAACAACAAAGCATATTTTTGATTATAGTACTAAAATAAACCTATATCATCAATAATTAAGTAAAAAATATATATTTTATATATTTTTTAATAAAGATGGCAAAATACATCAAATTCACCAATATCTTTTTTATTAGCTCGGACCTATCAGGGCTGGTCGAAGATTAACTACAGAATTGAGGCCTGGTGATAGATGAGCTCTAAGTCTCAATATCCATCTTAGCTCAAAACCCTCCAGGGTATTTAAGTTGTCACCTTCCCTTCTATTAAAATCCACCACCTGTAAAACCTGGAACACAAAACTATGTTGAGGATGGATGCTACAATGTAGAGCTAAGGCATTATTAAGGTTACTCTTTCTGATGTTATATACATGTTCATAAATTCGATCTCTTAATCTCCGTGAGGTTAAACCCACATAGTAGGCATCACAAAGGGTACAGGTGGCAAGATATATCACATTTTTAGTATTACAATTTGCATAGTGTATTGGTAATATGTTCCTTATCATATCTGGAGGTGTAAAACCACTATTTCTACAGATGTAATTGCAATAGGAACATTTAGTGCATGGGAAGGTGCCTGTTTTTATCAAAGATCTAATATCAGTAGATGTATTAGTTAATTTCTCCTTACATAACAGTCTCTTTATGTTCATACAATTCATGTATCTAAAGGTTGGTTTATTACTCACAACTTCTAAAATAGATGTGTCTGACAGTAAAATCTTCCAGTTGCCCCTTATTATATTAGTCAAATGCTGTACATCATTGGTGTATTTGATATCATAGGACATAGTATTAAACATCTTCCTACTGGAATTATGATAAAGAGTAGGCTTTTTAATATGGAACCTAGTATCATTAGATAGTGGTTCTTTTATTTCATTAATCATTTTAATAGGATAGCCCCTTTCCACAAAGAGTTTCCTATGGATATCCATTAAGCTTAGTGAATCAAGTCTATCACTACAAATTCTATCAATCCTCCCCATTTGATTTCTTATAATATTTGGAAAAATATGTCGTGGATGTAGGCTATCATAGTGGAGGATCCCATTCCTCCAACAAGGTTTCCTATAGAGTGTTGTAGATAGTCTACATAAATTGTCCTTTTTGATAGTAATATCTAAGAAATTTACATAATGATGAGAAAAATCATAACTAAACTTAAAAAACGGAGTGACACTGTTCATATAATCAATGAAAGAAATGAGGCCATCTACATCACCATTCCATATAATTAGTATATCGTCTACAAAACGTCTGTATAATACGACGTTTGCAAACCTCAAATCATTAAATATAAATTCCTTTTCCCATTCCAATACGACAAGGTTGGCATATGCATTGGCACAGGGGGTCCCCATGGCAACCCCCCATGTTTGTGCATATGCCACATTGTCGTAGAGGAAGACATTATTGTTCAAAACTAAATCCAAAAGGCAACATAAATTCATAATGTCACCATTGGGAACCTTAAGTTGTGTCATGTGGCTTCTTATTGCATCTAGACCATATTCATGGGGAATCTTTGTAAATAAACTTTCAATATCTAAAGTCACCAATATGGTGCTATTCATTATTTCCTTGGTTATTATATCTGACTTCAGGTCATCCAAAAGTTTGTATGAATCCAAAAGAATTGTAGGGACCTGCTTTACAAAGGCTCCTAACTTATCCTGTATATAAAGTGATGCATTATAGGTGACCCAATGGTCACCAGACACTATAGGTCTCAATGGTGGTGGATATACCTTTTTATGTAATTTTGGAAGGCCCTTGATAATAGGGATGAGGGGAAGTTCTACTAGTAAAAAGTCATAAAGAGATTTTTCAATAGACCTGGTCATAAGCATATCGTAAAGGGTATCATGGACATATCGCGTTAATGAAACTATGTGCGATTTCTCAATCCTTTTATATGCAGTGTCACTATCTAGCATATGGAGCATTAAATCATTATAAAAAGTCGCATCCATAGCCACTATCCCCCCTCCTTTATCTGCTGGCTTAAATATTAGGTGGGGATCATTACACATCATTTTCAACTCAGACATTTCCTCCATATTGAGATTTATAAAAATATTCTTTTTCAGTTGACTCTCATAGTACAGATATAAATCACGCTCACATGTTTTCAAAAAACAATCCACTATTGGTATTATAGGTGGTATAAAAGTACTTTTCTTTCTACAAACAAATTTAGAGTTGTTATCAAAGGTATCAACAGAATCAGATATATTGTTTTTAAACATTATCTTCAGAGATAGTTTCCTGCAAAATTTGCGTAGACCTATGAGAGTATCGGAAATATTACTGTGTTGAGAGGGTATGAAAGATAAGCCCTTATTTAAAACATTCATGGCATTGTATGAAAATGTCCTAGATGATAAGTTAAAAAATAAACAATTTGAATCAGCATTCTCCAGTTCTTCTACGATGCGTCTCCTGTCATTTGATAGAAAGCTCAGATCTTCGCTCTTCTTCTCTGCTCCTGCATGTCCCCTGACAGTTTCCTTTTCCCCCCTCCCCCGGTTGTCACACCCAGTGCAAATGCTAACATCTTTAACTCTGCCACATCCAGCTCTGACTCCTGCTTTTTCGACAATGCTACCGTCTCCAACCCATATAACATAGCTGGTCTCACTACCCTCTTGTAGACCTTCCCTTTCACTCTTATTGGTACCCGTCTGTCACAAATCACTCCTGATACTCTTCTCTACCCATTCCACCCTGCCTGTACTCTCTTCTTCACCTCTCTTCCACACTCACCATTACTCTGAACTGTTGAGCCCAAGTACTTAAACTCATCCACCTTTACCAACTCTACTCCCTGCATCCTCACCATTCCTCTACCCTACCTCTCATTTACACACATATATTCTGTTTTAGCCCTGCTGACCTTCATTCCTCTCCTCTCTAAAGCATATCTCCACCTCTCCAGGGTCTCCCCAACCTGGTCCCTACTCTCACTACATATCACAATGTCATCTGCAAACATCATAGTCCACGGAGCCTCCTGTCTAATCTCATCTGTCAACCTGTCCATCACCACTGCAAATAAGAAAGGGCTCAGAGCTGATCCTTGATGTAATCCCACCTCCACCTTAAACGTATCTGTCACTCCCACCACAGTCCTCACCAATGTCACACTACCCTTGTACATATCCTGTACCACTCTTACATACTTCTCTGACACTCCTGACTTCCTCATACAATACCACAACTCCTTTCTAGGCACCCTGTCATATGCTTTCTCCAAGTCTACAAAAACACAATGCAAATCCTTCTGACATTCTCTGTACTTCTCCATCAACACTCTCAGAGCAAACATCGCATCTGTAGTGCTCTTTCCCAGCATGAAACCATACTGCTGATCACTAATCATCACATCCCTTCTTAACCTAGCTTCCACTACTCTTTCCCATAACTTCAAGCTATGACTGATCAATTTTATCCCTCTGTAGTTACTGCAGCTCTGCACATCACCCTTATTCTTAAAGATAGATACCAAAACACTTTTTCCCCACTCCTCAGGCATCCTCTGACTTTCCAAAATTTCATTAAACAATCTGGTTAAAAATTCCACTGCCATTTCTCCTAAGAACCTCCATGCTTCCACTGGTAGGTCATCTGGGCCAAAAGCCTTTCCATTCTTCATCCTCTTCATAGCTGTCCTTACTTCCTCCTTGCTAATCCACTGCACCTTCATGATTCACTATCCGCACATCATCCAACCTTCTCTCTCTCTCATTCTCTTCATTTATCAGCCCTTCAAAGTACTCTTTCCATCTACTCAACACACTCTCCTCACTTGTGAGTATGTTTCCCTCACTATCCTTTATCACACTTACCTGCTGCACATCTTTCCCAGCTCTGTCCCTCTGTCTAGCCAATCGGTACAGGTCCTTTTCTCCCTCTTTAGTGTCCAATCTCTCATGCAACTCTCTATATGCCTTATCCTTAGCCCTCGTCACCTCTCTCTTTGCCATGCACCTCATCTCCTTATACTCATGTCTACTTTCTTCATCTCTTTGACAATCACACTTCTTCTTCACCAGCCTCTTCCTCTGTATACTCTCCTGTACTTCCTCATTCCACCACCATGTCTCCTTGTCCTCCTTCCTCTGTCCAGATGTCACACCAAGCACCTTCCTAGCAGTCTCCCTTACTAGCTCTGCTGTAGTTACCCAGCTATTCGGTAACTCTTCATTGCCTCCCAGTGCCTGTCTTAACTCTTCCCTGAACTCCACCTCACAATCACCCTTTTTTAACTTCCACCATTTAATCCTTGGCACTGCTTTCACACTCCTCCGCTTCTTGATCACCAACATCATCCTGCAGACCACCATTCTATGCTGCTTAACTACACTTTCCGCAGTCACCACTTTACAGTCTCCAATCTCCTTCAGACTGGCCCTCCTACATAGGATATAATCCACCTGTTTGCATCTTCCTCCACTCGTGTACGTCACCCTATGCTCCTCCCTCTTCTTAAAATACGTATTCACCACAACCATGTCCATCCTTTTTGCAAAATCCACAATCATCTGACCTTCTGCATTCCTTAACACCATACCTACCCATCACTTCCTCATCCCCTCTGTTCACTTCACCAACATGCCCATTGAAGTCCACTCCAATCACTAGTCTCTCACCCTTGGGTACACTCACCACCACTTCATCCAACTCACTCCAAACTTTTTCTTTCTCATCCATCACACACCCAACTTGTGGAGCATATGCATTAACAACATTCATCATTACACCATCAATTTCAAGCTTCATAAACATCACTCTATCAGACACTCTCTTCACCTCCAAAACACTCTTGGCATACTGTTCCATTAGGATAACCCCTACCCCATTTCTTCTGCCATTCACACCATGATAGAACAATTTGAACCCACCTCCTATACACTTGGTCTTACTTCCCTTCCATCTGGTCTCTTGCACGCACAATATATCAACCTTCCTTCTCTCCATCATATTAGCTAGCTCTCTCCCTATACCAGTTATACTGCCAACATTCAAAGTTCCTACCCTCAGTACTACACTCCTAACCTTCCTCCTCTCTTCCTGCCTTCGGGCGTGCCTTCCCCCGCCTCTTCTTCTTCAGCCAACAGTAGCCCAGTTTCCGCCAGCACCCTGTTGGCTACCAGTACTGGTGGTGGTTGTTGTTAACCCGGGCCTTGATCGATCCGGTATGTAATTATGAAAAGTTCTCCGCATCAGTAATTTTTGGCAGAGGTTTTATGCCGGATGCCCTTCCTGATGCAACCCTCCCCATTTATCTGGGCTTGGGACCAGCACAAAGAAATGCACTGGCTTGTGCATCCCCAGTGGTTGGGGCTCTTCTAATGTAGTTTGGAATTTTGTTCCAAAGCATGGGAAGTCTCTGTGACAGGAATCTATCCCTCCGCCATGTTCTATTTATTGTTGTGGCGAGGTTTAGCTCACTAGAGCGAAGGGCTCGTAGTGACTTGGATTTCTTTAGGTGGAGCATGTCCATCAGTTCTGAGTTGGACATGGCTTTGTAAGTCAGGCAGAGATCACCTCTGAGTACAGCCAGAGTTTTTTCATTTGGGCTGCATAGGACATATGTTTGAGGCCAGTAATCCTCTTGGTGAGGTACTTTTGTGGTGTCTACAGCTGCTGGAAGTGTCTTGTGAGGTATATCCCAAATGGAGCATTGTACTCTATGATGGGTCTGATGAGTGACAAGTAGAGGGGCACTAGATGAGAACGCTTTAGCAATTAGATGGGCTACATAGAAGGATTTCCTAACTACTTTGGCAATATGATTGTCAAAGGAGAGATTACTATCTACCTGGGTCCTCAGATCTCTTATTACCTCTTCTGTATTAAGGGGGCTGCCACCTATGTGGTAATTCGTGTTTTGTTTTTCCCAGATGGGACAACTATGCATTTTTTAGCTTTTAGCTTCAGGCCATGACTTTGACACCAGGTGTCCATCTCAGTAAGGCCCTTTTGGAGGATGTCCATGTCAGCTGGAGAGTCAATTATGGCTCCCAGTTTGCAGTCATCGGCGAACTTGGTTAGCCATAGTCCTCCTGTATTTGTCTGTACTTCTGAGAAGTATATGCCGAACAGTAGGGGTCCCAGAACCGAGCCTTGCAGGTTACCACTTGTGACTGGTTTATAGTCGGAACTGGAGCCTGCTATTCTTACCGTGTGAGTTCTGTCTGTAAGCCTGTTGGCAACCCATCTCATGATGTAGGGGTTTATGTTCAGGCTGGTGAGTGTTTCTGTAATACCTGAGTGGGGAATGGTGTCGAAAGCCTTGGCGAGGTCAAGGTAGGCTGTGTGAACAATCTTTCCTCATCTATGGCCTTGGTGACTGTCTTGAAGAAGTCAACCAGGTTTAGTAGGCATGATCTGCACTTAACAAAGCCGAACTGGGTCAGGTCAAGTCTTTGGAGGTTTCCAATGTCTTTGTTAATGAGTTCCATGATGATGCTCTCCATAGCCTTGCAGACCAGGCTATTCGGGCTTATGGGGCGATAGTTACCAGGGTCAGTTGTGGCCCCTCCTTTGTGGAGTGGAATAACCGTTACTGTGTGCCATTCTATGGGCATGTAGCCTGTGGAGAGGATGAGGTTGAACAGTGTGTTTAGGTGTGGGGTTAGTTTGTTCTGTAGTTCGTGCAACACACAGACTGGGACACCATCTGGCCCCACTGATGCTGTGTTTTTGGCTTTTGAAAGGGCTATTTTCACCTGTGCGTCTGTGATTTCCGGGACACTGCACTTTTCCAGTATTGTTGTGGACCCTTTTGGGGGGTGAGGGGGGGGGTGAGGTTTGCACTGAATCTATCTGCCAGGATGTTGGTAATATCAGTAAGTTCAGTATATTTTGTGCTATTTTGCACTAGTTCAGTGCATATCTGCGAGTTGCCACTTAGATTCTTAACACAGCTAAAGAAGGCTTTGTGGTTATCTTTTGAATCCTTGGCTATTTTTCTTTTGAAGTTAGCCTTGGATAATTTTATGAGGGACCATAGTTTCTTACTGATACTGATCATGGATGTCTTTCCTTCTTGGGATTTGCTTTTTTTCATGAACAAGTTTCCTCCTTCTGTTGTATAGCCTGTTTATGGCAGTGGTCCACCAGACTGATTTCCTTCTCTTAGAGGAGTGAGTCTTGGTTTTGCTAGGGATGACATGATTCATGCATCCTTGTAGGTACTCATAGAGTGCATTTGTAAAGGTTCTGCATCTTGGGCAGCATTATCCTTTAGCGTGGGGGCTGTGAAACTTACCGCCTCTGTCTTCAGTAAGGTGAAGTTTGCTTTAGAAAAGTTTTTTACTGTGGTTTCCTTAGTTGGGGGTGGTGGTGGGGTGTGGATATCCAGAGTGATTAGTTTATGGTCTGATCTAACCAGTGACGGGTTGACCTCCGGTGTGGAATACCTTTTGCCCATGTTTGTGATGACCAGGTCCAATATGTTTTCACCTCTGGTAGGGGAGGTTACCAGCTGATCCAGGGTGTTTGAGTTGATGAATTCCAGGAAGTACTGGGCCTGAGAGTTTGTACTCGAGTAGTTTTTTCAGTTAATGGTAGGGGTAATTCATGTTTTCCAGTGTCTCCAGAAAGGTGGAGTGGTGGTCCTGGGTCATGGAGGGTGATCTGTAGCAGGCCACAATTTGCATTGCAGATTTGCCCATTGTTAGTTGCACATGGATGATCTCAGAGGTATCATGCTGCGCCACTAACCTGGAGGTGTAGGTATCCTTGATGAATATGGATACACCCCTCCTTTTGTGTTTGGTCCGTGTTCTGTGGCCGAAACGTGTGGTATGAGTTGTAGCCCAGTAGTGCTGGGGTGCTCTCTGGAGCCTTGAACCAGGTTTCAGTTACTGCACAGATGTCGATGTTCTCCATACTGAGGAGTGCTTTGAGCGTGTGCATTTTGAGATTTAAATTCCTGGCGTTGAGTAGCATAACCCTCGGTTTTTTGTTAATTGTGCTGTTTACAGAGGAGGGTTTGACTTTTGAGCCTTGCCTAAAAAAGGCAGTATGGGGGCAGCAAGAGCCTTGGCCAGTATTCGAAAGTGTAGGGTTGACAGGTGCAAGCGATCTCTTGTGAAACAATGCGGCTTGTCGAGCATGTCATCCCAGGCTGACAGACACTGGATCCTCTTTGAATGATACCAGAAGTTTAGCCAGTTGTTGAAATTGATAATTTTTTCTTTATACTGAGGTATAATTCTTGGTGAGGGCAGGATGCTACTCAGGGTCAGGGTTATACCAGCCTGGGCTACATGATCAGAGAGCTCTTCCATGTCTCTTTTCATGTAGTCCAGGGAGGTACGTCTCAGGTCATTCACACCAATATGAACAATGACAGAGTCATATTTGTTCTTGTTCTGGAGTGATCTGAGTGCTTGTGTTATGTGGCAGATTCTGGCTCCCGACAGGCAGCTAACAGTAACCTTCTGCTTGTCCAGCCTAGTGAGTGGGACGTCAGTGTGCCTGACTATAGAATCACCTATTACTAGTGTGTTAGGTATGTTATTTCGCCTTAAGGGCTGTGATTGTGCGACACACTGATTTTGTGTTTATGTGCTGTCTGGTTTGTGAGAGGAGGTGGAGGTTGTTTGGATGTCTGCTTTGGAGGTCTCTGATGCTTTTGCAGGTTTTTATTTAGAGCTTCCGAGTATGATTTTGTGTATTTATGTGTATTTTTTGCCAGTGCTGGTTTAGTAGGTCTTTGTGTGGCTGGAGGTGTTGTGCAAGTGTTAACCTTCTCCTTTTGACTGTCTGTTCCAGTCTTGGGTGGAGACAGCTTAGCTTCCAGTTTGGCTGTATAATTGCATCTCTCGCATATGTTAGTGTTTTGTGGTAGGAGGAGATGGTTGTCTGTGTACATGAGGCAGTTGTAGCACTGCCTCAGGATACCCAGAGTCACCAGCTGGACTGGAGAGTACACCTGAAATTGCCCTTTGGTCACACCTGAATAGTAGGGTGAGCTGCTTAGTCGCTTGGTTGGTGAGGGGTGAATAAAGAGCCTTTCCCTGCTGGGCAATCAAGTGTCAGGGTATATTAGTGCTTGCTATTAGGTCTGAGCAAGTGCTGGGCTGTAGGATGCTTTTTGAGTGCTTAGGTTGAGAGTTAGACTAATTTCAAGGGAAAAACTGAAGAGGAGACTTATTGGAGTCGGGAATAATTTAACCCTAGCTAACCGGCACTGCCTGGCACACAAAAAGGTTGTAAACGCAGTTTTTATAACAGGGAAATGAAAGAGATAGAAATTAGCCCAAAATGGCCAATAAACTACTAACTTCTGGGCTGGAACCACTCCTCCAGAGACAGATAAGGCTGCTCAAAGCTCCCCTCTCTCACAGGTGAACAGAGAAACTTCCTTCTATCCAAGTAAGGTATGGGCAACTCAGAAACTTGTAACACAGCCCTGAATTCAGCATTAACCTGAAAATTGGACTATACTAGCTCAGAAAGGCGAGAAGCAAGGAATTTTTTTTTTGTTTTTTTGAAAAGATAAGGCAAAAACCGTAAACAATAAACTTAAAACAGCTTTAAACTACTACAAACGATCAGAAAAGGCTATCACACTTTAGTTTGTAGCCTACACAACAGTTAAATTATTTAAACAAAAAATTACTTTTTAAAAGTGCAGACAGTCAAATAAGTACAATATGTGAAAGAAAACAAGCTTTTGAATCACAATAAATGCTGGAAAATCAGCATTTAGGGAGAAAACAGTTAAGTACAGCAAGAAAGTACAGAAAACTGATACTTAATCACTCCAAAGTCTCTCTTCTAAGCTAGAAGGCTTGTATCAGTTTAAGGCTTTCTAGTGCTTCCCAGTAGGTTAGTTTCAGGAAAGATGGGAAACCAGTGCAGATGTGGTCTTTTAAACCAGAAAGTTGAAAGAGATGGACAAACTGTCCAAATGGTCAATAAACTACAATTTCTGGGCCAAGAACCACTCCTCTTGTGGTAGACAGGCTACCTAGTGCTTACCACTCCCACTGATAAGCTAGAAGGGTTCCCTCCAACACAGAAAGGCTTGGGGGCTCAGAAGCTTACAAAGAGTCCTGGATACAGCAGATCTGTACCTGGACTAGACTAGTAACAGGAAAGATAGGAAACAAGGGCAAACACAGGCTTATAAATCAGAAGGTTGAAAGAGATGGAAACGCTTCCCAAACGGCCAATAAACTATAATTTCTGGGCCAGAAACCACTCCTCCTGTGGTAGATAGGTTACCTAGTGCTTACCACTCTCACTGATAAGCTAGAAGGCTTCACTCCAACACAGAAGGGCTTGGGGGGCTCAAAAGCTTACCAACAGTCCTGGATACAGCAAATCTGTTCCTGGACTACAGTAGTTACAGGAAAGGCAGGGACCAAATGCAAACACGGGCTTTTAAACCAGAAAGTACAAAGAGATGGAAAAACTGCCCGAACAGCCAATAAACTAAATATTTTGGGCCAAAACCCACTCTTCCCATGGTAGATAGGCTACCCAGTGCTTACCACTCCCACTGATAAGTTGAAGGCTTCCCTCCAACACAGAAAGGCTCGGGGGGCTCAGAAGCTTACCAACAGTCCTGGATACAGCAAGTCTGTATCTGGACTAGACTAGTTACAGGAAAGGCAGGAAACAAGCTTAGGATTTTTTTTTTAAAGAAAAGCAGCTAAAACAGCAGTAAATAAAATTCAAATTGCAGTGCAGGCTAGCACAATTGAGTGTGTAGCAATAGTAAGGCAAATACAGTTTAAATAAATTCAATTAAATTAACAAATGACTAAAAAACAAGTGCAGAAGGCAGTAAATTAGAAGGCTACTAACAAGCAGTAATAAGTGCAGAGTAAGAGTGACTGAACAGATAACAGCATGCAGAAGAGCAACTAAGACAGTTACAGTAAGAGCAGCTGAATAAAATATGTATATATTTTTATTTATTTATTTTTTTGAGGGAGGGAGCAGAGCAGGATTAAGAGGCTACAGGGGTTGTCCTTCCCAAATGCTCTCTTTGTACACAGTAGGAGTGCCTGAAATCAGAATATGATCTCACTGCACTCAGTTGTGTGAGCAAATGAGATGGGCCCAGAAGTAGCATCCAAATACAAATCTACAAGAGGGTGGACAATTTCAAAGCCACCAAGACTAACACCAGAACAAGAACAGGGAGGGTGGCTGGGGAACTAACTGTAGAGAGACAGCCACAACTTTCAGTTGAGTTAATATTCAGTGAGAAACACAAATAAATAAATTAAATGCAGAACTATATGAAAAAGAACAGATAAAAGTGCACTTAAATTCACTTATACGTCCAGTTGATTTCAGGTAGATCTTAGCCGGAGCAAAGCTCAGATAATATATATCTATAAAACATTTCCATTGTACAATCGTCTTACTTCAAAAATATTCACATTACTTTGTTACTCATTTCTGTAGTCATACTTTCTGGTGACGTATTAGTCTTTTTAAATCCTGGTCCACCTGTACCCTCTTTAAGTCCTAAACAATTTTCTATCTGATACATGAACTTATTGCATTATTACAACATGCAGTCACAACTGGGAAAATGGGCTGTACACTACAACTCTAAACTAGTTACAAAAAACAGAAACTGTCTCAGACTCATTATGGATCTCATCTTATTTACCTTCCAGTTACTGCACTTTTCCTGATAGCAGTCCGGGATCTAGACAGAGAGGAGGACTTCTTTCTAGGGTGAAAAAGAACAATTGAAATCTTCCTCCTCTCTGCTCAATAAAAGTAACTCCAACAGTGAAAGCAGTCCCAACTGGACATGTAGAAGTATTCTCCTAGGTAGTCACACGCACACACACACACACACACACACACACACACACACACACACACACACACACACACACACACACACAGTAAAGTAACTATTTGTAGAGAAATTCACCTCTGAGACACTCATTAGCTACCCTATTCAACATCTTGAGTCTCTGTCAAATGGTAAACAAAAGTACTAGGGTAAATCATAACGCAAACAGTTAATCTGTTTGGCATTTGTATCACAAACACCATTTCTAATTAAAATACAGATCTGCACATTCTGCAAAACAATCATGGCAGCCATTGCCCTATTCTCAGCCAATGGTCATTCAGAGCACAAGCCACCTCATCTGTTCATGTCTTTATTATTCTCCTTGAAATAATGTTGATACTTTGCTAGAGGCTGAACTATAGTTTATCGCTTAGCTTGAAGTATATAAAAGCACCAATCCTGCATTTTTTTACCTGGTCAGAAGTGTATCAATGAACAATCCCTACAGCTTATCACCTGGTCAGAAGTATATAAATGCCCCAATACAGCTGATCATCTGGGATAGGTTCATAGGTGTATACTAGGCTAACAACCACTGGAGCTTTTATAAGCCTAGCTAAGCAATCCAAATATATGTCATGAGTGATTGTGCCTTAGCTTATTTTAAGGGGTATATCTTAGTTAGGACATGATTTAATGGCTGTCTGTGTCCATCAGAGACATCGGTGTCAGACCAGGGTTAAATTTCCAGTCTCCTATCCACGGGTCCAACTTATACTTGAACAGGGTTGGGGAAGAACTCTGCTTTACATGGATGGGAAGCCTTTTCCAGAGAGTGAGATTCTCTGACATACATGCATGTCCTCTAACATATCATATTTAAGCTGCAAGCAGAGTTTAAATCCTAAGATCTATTAGTTCTGGTGCTGTTCATTTTGTGGATATGCAAAAGGTACATCAGAGTGGGGTGCAAGTCTGTGCTGCATGCCAGACATAAACTGTCTCTCAACAGTCTGTAGGGAGAAGAATACAGAGATAGGGCTTTGAGGCAATCCGCATAGGATGTTGTGTTTACTCCATCTCTCTCTCTCTCTCTCTCTATATATATATATATATATATTTTTTTTTTTTGTGTGTGTGAGGAATCTCTGTGGACATTCCTGTTGTTGCATGTGCCTGGTCAAGTACGTACTGAAGAGGGTATTATACTCGATGATGGATCTGATGAGGGCTGAGTACAGTGGCACAGTGATTTCTCTGGATCTAGATGCCATGCCCTTACTTATAAGTCAAGTGACATAGAATGATTGTCTTACTACTTTAGGCACACGTTGGTTGAACGCCAGGTCACTGTCTACATGAGTCCCCAAATCCCTGACTACTATGTTTAGTTTTAGGGGCGCTTTATCAATGAGGTAGTTTATCTTGGTGTATGACTTCCAAAATGTATGATTATGCATTTTTGGCATTGAGTTTTAAACCATAGCTTTGGCGCAAGTCAGTTTTCTGTGCTAGACCTTCCCGTACAATGTTAGTATCTTAGGGGTAAGTTTCTGCAGTTGTTCCTAGCTTGCAATCATTTGCAAACCTGGTAAGCCAGTGACCTTTAACACTGGCCTTGACTTAAAAAAAATACATGTCAAAGAGGAGTGGACCTAGCACAGAGACTGGGGACTTCACTGGTGATCAGCCATTTGTGGATCTCTCTAATCCTAACTTCCTCTGGGTTCTGCCTGTGAGCCAGCTTGCTATCCAGTAGGTACATAGGGGTTAATGCCTAATTCTGTGAGTTTGTTTACATTATTGGATCAAATACCTTAGCTAAGACAAAGTAGGCATCATGCACCATTTTGACCTCATCCTTGGTGACATTCTCAAAGAAGTCCACCACGTTCATTAGACATGACCTGCCTTTGACAAACTCAAACTGGGCTGGGTCCAGTGAATGGATGTTTCCTGTGTCATTGTTGTTTATTTCCATGATAACTCTTTCCGTGGCTTTGCATATGAGACTAGGCAGACTAATCAGTCTGTAGTACTCAAGCTCCATTAGTGGTTTTCCCTTGTGCACATAGATAACACTTGCATTCCTCCATTCAGTTTGCACGAAGCCTCAGCAGATTTGAATAGTGGCTGCAATGGCCCTGATACATCATATGTCAGGCTATTTCTAAGGCATCGTGGTATCTTATCAGGGCCCATCGAAGCTGTATTCTTGGCCTTTGAGAGTGGCAAGAGCACATCTAAATGCTGCTCCCTGCTGATTGTTGTAAGAGTTATGTTAGGTGGTATTTTCTGTGGGGTGGCTGGGGGGTGAGAGGGATAAAGCTGGAGATGAAATTGTCAGCCAGAAGATTTGCTATAGCTCCTGGTTCTGTGACTGTGGCTCCATTTACCAACAGGTAAGTACACTGTTGTGTACTACCTTTGAGGTTCTGCACAGAGATAAAGAAGACCTTATAGTTGTCCGTAGCATGGGATAGTATCTTTATCTCAAAATCTACCTTGTTGGACTTAATTAGTCCTCTTAGTTTTCTATTCATTTTCATGAGAGAAGTTTTTATCTTTTTTGATGTTACACTTCATAATTTTAGCTATGACTTTTTCTTTTGTTTTACAGCCAGGTTAATTTTGGATTCTACCATGGTGTTTTATTTTAGTTAATTTTGGCTTACTTCCAATAGGCACAGCAGCCTTTGTGCAGTCATTGACATGGCTGTACAGAGCTTCCAGGATTAATTACACATAGACTGCTGTGTTGTCTAGGTCTGGAGGGGCTTGCAGTTTTGACAAGTTATCATTTCATAAAAGGTAATTTGCCTTCAAGTAGTTTTTAACTGTTACAAGGTTTTCTGTGGTTAAGATTTGATTTTTATTTCAAAGGAGATTGCTTTGTGATCTGACCTTCCCAGAGAGGTCATGACACTCAGAGATGTGCAGCATTCTCCCTCATTTGTGAGTAGCAGGTCTAATATGTTTTTACCTCTTAGTAGGTGTATGCACTAACTGATCCAACACATTTGTGTTTACAAAGTCTAGGAATCTCTCAAAATTTGAGGACATATAAGATTCACACTTTATAGAGGAATAATTATAGTTCCCCATGAGTATGTTATTTCATTGAATACTGAATGACCCCAGTAGGTCTAAGTATGAGCTGTGGGTTTCCTGGGACATATAGGGTGACCTTGGCTTGATAGGGTATGGTATGGGACTTTATCTTTGGTAACGTGGACATGGAGGAACTCCAGTGCTACATCCTGTTTAACTAATCTACAGGTTTGCTAGTTACTGATGTAGATTGAGACACCTCACCCTTACTCCCTCTTTGTAGAGTTACTGGCCTAAGAGTGTGGACGGCACGGAAGTCTTGCACTGCTGGGTACTCCCTGTAGCTTTAAACCATGTCTTTGTAAGTGTACAAATCAGATGTCTGCATTCTTCAAAGTGAGAAGGACTTGGAGGAGTACATCTTCTTGCTTGGGCTACTGACATTGAGAAGTAACACCTTTGGATTTCCTTAGGTAGGTTTAGCTAAGTTAAAATGTCTATCAATTTGATGTTGTGTAAAAAAGGCTTAATGGGGGAGGACAATTTTTTAGCCAACATTCAAAAGTGTAAAGGAGAGAGTTACAGACCATCCTTGACAAAGCAGCGTGGCTTATTAACCAAGTCTCCCATGCTGACAAAAATTGTATCCCCCTAGAATCACACCAAAAAATAAGCCAACTATTAAAGTCAGCCATCTTCTGTAAGTATTGCTGCATAATCCTTAGTGAAGGTAGAATGTTGTTCAATGCTAGGCACATACCAGCTTGTGACACATAGTTCAGTCAGATGATAAGCTGTAGGACTGGCGATCTGATGCATTAATATACTTCTAACCACATGATAAGCTGTAAAATAACTCAGAAGTTTGTTGATGCACAAATCCTAGAGATTATCACCTGGTTGGAAGAATAGCAATGAAGAAATTCTACAGCTTATCACCTGATCAGACATAGAGCAATGCACCAATCATACAGCTTATCACCTGATCAGACATATAGCAATGCACCAATCATACAGCTTATCACCTGATCAGACATATAGCAATGCACCAATCATACAGCTTAGCACCTGATCAGACATATATATCAATGCACCAATCATACAGCTTATCACCTGATCAGACATATAGCAATGCACCAATCCTACAGATTATTACCTAGGCAAGAATATTGATGAACCAGTCCAACAGCTTAGCATCTCATCAGACATATATATATCAATGCACCAATCCTACAGCTTATCATTTGATCAGACATATAGCAATGCACCAATCATATAGCTGACCATCTGATCAGCAGTATATCAGTGCATCAGTCCTATAGCTGATCATCTGACCAGGGGCATATCAGTGCACCGGTCCTACAGTTGATTATCTGATCAGGAGTATATCGGTGCACCAATCCTCCCGCTAATCATCTAATCAGGAGTATATCAGTGCACAAATCCTACAGCTGTAATTAAAGGGCTGGAATACAGCCTATGTGTAATTATTCCTGTAAGATCTGTACAGCCATGTCAATGACTGCACAAAAGCTGCTATACCTAGTGGAAGTAAGTCCCCTCTACTCGACTCTCATTAGACCCATTATAGAGTACAACGTCCCTTTTGGAATGTACCCCACAAGACATCTGCAGCAGCTGGAAAGGCCACAGAAGTACCTCACAAAGAGGATTACTGGCCTCAAACAAATGCCCTACACTGACCGTCTCAAAAAACTCCAGCTTTACTCCATAGCATATCGCCTGCTCCAAGGTGATCTCTGCCTAACATATAAAGCTATGTCAAACCCAGAGCTGTTGGACATGCTACACCTAAAGAAATCCCAATCCCTCCAAGCTACATGCTCTAGGGACCTAAATCTTGTCACCACAATAAACAGGACATGTGGAGGGATAGATTTCTGTCCAAGAGACTTCCCATACTCTGGAACAGGCTACCCATCTATGTCAAGCAAAGTTCGTCATTAGCATTCTTCAAGAAAAATCTTGAAGAGTGGATGGGAAATAGGAAATACAGCCCGGGGATCACATCTGTGTCTCTACTCGACAGTGGCACAGGAAAATAACTTTCTTGGGTGGCATAAGCCAGGGAACCTTGCTGGCTAGGCTTACGTAGGCCCTTGGGCTGATAGCCTAGTACCTACCTATGAACCTATGAACCTAGGAGCTGATCACTGATTAGGAGTATATCAGGGCACCAATCATACAGTTTATCATTGGATCAGGAGTATATCAGTGCACCAGTCTTACAGCTGATCAGCTGATCAGCATTATATCAGTGCAGCAATCCTACAGCTGATCACCTGATAAGGAGTATATCGGTGCACCAATCCTACAGCTGATCATCTGATCAGCAGTATATCAGTGCACCAATCCTACAGATGATCACCTGATAAGGAGTATATCAGTGCACCAATCATACAGCTGATCATCTGATCAGAAGTATAACAGTGCACCAATCCCACATCTGATCACCTGATCAGGAGTATATCAGTGCATCAATCCTACAGCTGATCATCTGATCAGGAGTATATCAGTGCACCAATCCTATAGCTGATCACCTGATCAGGAGTATATCATTGCACCAATCTATAGCTGATCATCTGTTCAGGAGTATTTCAGGGCACCAATCCTACAGCTGACCATCTGATCAGGAGTATATCGATGTACCAATCCTACAGCTGATAATCTGATCAGGAGTATATTGGTGCACCAATCCTCCCGCTAATCATCTGATCAGGAGTACATCAGTGCACGAATCCTGAAGCTGATCACTGATCAGGAGAATAGCAGTACACCAATCCTACCGCTGATCATCTGTTGAGGAGTATATCAGTGCACGAATCCTACAGCTGATCGCCTGATCAGAAGTATATCAGTGTACCAATCCTACAGCTTATCATCTGATCAGGAGTATATCAGTGCACCGGTCCTACAGCTGATCATCTGACCAGGAGTATATCAGTGCACCAATCTTACTGCTGATCATCTGACCAGGGGTATATCAGTGCACCAATCTTACAGCTGATCGTCTGATGAGTATATCAATGCACCAATCCTGCAGCTAATAATCTGATCAGGAGTATATCACTGCACCAGTCTTACAGCTGATCGTCTGATCAGGAGTAGATCAGTGCACCAATCCTACAGCTGGCCATCTGATCAGTAGTATATCAGTGCACCAATTCTACAGCTGATCATCTAATCAGAAGTATATCAGTGCACCAGTCCTACAGCTGATCATCTGATCAAGAGTATATCAGTGCACCAGTCCTACAGCTGATCATCTGATCAGGAGTATATCAGTGCACCAATTCTACAGCTGATCATCTAATCAGAAGTATATCAGTGCACCAATCTAACAGCTTATCATCTGCTCAGGAGTATATCAGTGCACCAGTCTTACAGCTGATCATCTGATCAGCAGTATATCAGTGCACCAGTCCTGCAGCTAATCATCTGATCAGGAATATATCAGTGCACCAATCCTACACCTGATCATCTGATCAGAAGTATATCAGTGCACCAGTCCTACAGTTGATCACCTGATCAGGAGTATATCAGTGCACCAATCCTACAGCTGATCACCTGATCAGGATATATCAGTGCACCGGTCCTACAACTTATCATCTGATCAGCAGTATATCAGTGCACCAATCCTACAGCTGATCACCTGATCTGGAGTATATCAGTGCACCAATCCTACAGCTAATCATCTGCTCAAGAGTATATTAATGCACCAATCATACAGCTTATCATCTGATTAGGAGTATATCAGAGCACTAATCCTACAGCTGATCATATAGGTTCATAGATTCATAGGTTCATAGGTTGGTACTAGGCTATCGGCCCTAGGGCCTATGCAAGCCTAGCCATGACAATTCCCTGACTATTTCTTCCCACAATATTTACTTCTCCAGGCCCCTGTCTAGCAGGGTGGCTGACATGATCCCCGGGGTGAATTTCCTATCTCCCATCCAATCATCAAGGTTCCTTTTGAAGAGGGCCAAAGAGGCGCTCTGCTTGATATGTATGGGCAGTCTATTCCAGAGTATGGGGAGTCTCTGGGTCAGGAACCTATCCCTCCAGCATGTTTTGTTCATTGTGATGACAAGGTTTAGATCCCTGGAGCATGTGGCTCTGAGGGATTGGGATTTCTTTAAGTGGAGCATGTCCAACAGCTCAGGGTTTGACATGCCTTGTATGTTAAGCAGAGATCACCTTTGAGTAGACGATATGCCACAGAGTATAGCTGGAGTTTTTTTAGACGGTCAGTATACGGCATCTGCTTTAGGCCTGTGATTCTTTTAGTGAGGTATTTCTGTGGCCTTTCAAGCTGTTGCAGATGTCTTGTGAGGTACATACCAAACGGGACATTATACTCTATAATGGGTCTAATGAGGGATGAGTACAGTGGGACAATGACCTCCTTTTTTCTGGATGAAAAGCCCTTAGTGATGAGGTGTGCCACATAGAAGGATATCCTGACTGTTGTGGCAATGTGGTTATCGAAAGTGAGACCACTGTCCACCTGTGTCCCTATGTCTCTCATCACACTTTTGATGTTTAGTGTCCTGCCACCTATGTGGTAATTCATGGGTACATGTTTTTTTTCCAAAGGGGATAACTATACATTTCTTGGCATTAAGCTTGAGCCCATGGCTCTGGCACCAGGCATCTGTTTCTGTAAGGCCCTTTTGTAGAATATCCACATCATTTGGGGATTTAATAATGGCTCCCAGTTTGCAGTCATCTGCAAACTTTGTTAGCCAGAGTCACTTAGTGTTGGCCTGTACTTCAGAGAAGTAGATGCCAAACAAGAGTTGTCCCAGGACTGAACCCTGAGGTACCCCACTTGTCACTTGTCTGGAACTGGATTTGGAGTCAGCTACTTTTACTGTCAGGGTTCTGTCAGTAAGCCAGTTAGCAACCCATCGAGTGACATAGGGATTTATGCCCAGCTTAGTAAGTTTATCTATGATTCCAGAGTGGGGTATGGTGACAAAGGCCTTAGCGAGGTCCAGATAGGCTATGTGGACTGCCTTACCCTCGTCCACAGCTCTGGAGACTGATTCGAAGAAGTCAATCAGATTCAGGAGACAAGATTGGACCTTCACAAACCCAAACTGGGTGGGGTCTAGTGTTTGAAGGTTGCCAATGTCTTTGTTTATAAGTTCCATGATAATGCGTTCCATGCCCTTGCAAATCAGGCTTGTCAAACTGATGGGACGTAGTTCCCGGGATCCAAGGTGGATCCTCCCTTGTGGAGCGGGATAACTGTAGCTGTGCGCCACTCAGTGGGAATGAAGCCTGGGGTGAGGCTATGATTAAACATCACACTTAGGTGAGGTGCCAGTTCATTTTGTAGTTCATGTAGTACACGGCCTGGGATGTCATCTGGTCCCATGGATGCTGTATTCTTAGCTTTGGAGAGTGTGGTTTCTACCTGTGTGGCCGCGATTATCGGAATTTGGCAATCTTTTGGTATTGAGATGGGCCCTTTAGGGGGTGAGAGTGGGGAGAAGTTGGCACTAAATCGATCTGCCAGGATATTGGCAATATCCTTGAGATCAGTATATTTAATGCCATTCTGTTGTAACTCAGAGCAGATCTGAGCATTGCCATTTAGATTCTTGACATAACTATAGAATGCCTTGTGGTTGTCTTTGGAATCTTTGGCAATTTTATTTTCGTAACTAGCTTTTGAGGATTTATGAGGGATCTCAGCTTCTTACTGAGGCTGGTGAGAGAGTTTTTTGCATCCTGGGATTTTCTTCTTTTTTACAACAGTTTCTTCCTTCTGTTGTATAGTTTGTTTATAGCAAGGGAACACCAGATTGGCTTCCTTTTTTTGGAGAAGAGCATCTTGGTTCTATTTGGGATGGCATGATTCATGCACGAGTGGATGTGCTCGTACAGTGCCTTAGTGTAGGATTCTGCAGTTGAACTTCCAGATCCCATCTGCGTGGGTGTTGTGAAGTTTGTCACTTCTGACTTCAGTAGCTTGAAGTTGGCTTTGGAGAATTTTTTAAGGAGGTTTCCTTACTGGGGAGTGGGGGTGAGATGTGGATGTCAAGGGTGATTTGCTTATGGTCAGACCTGACCAATGAGGGGGTGACCACTGGTGTGGAGCATCTATCTCCCATGTTGGTAATGACCAGGTCTAGGATATTGGGGCCCCTGGTGAGACAATGGATTAGTTGATCCAGGGCATTGGAATTTATGAATTCCAAGAACCGTTGGGAAAAGGAGTTGGTACCTGAGTAGTTTTCCCAATTAATGGCAGGCTAGTTGAAATCACCCAGTATTAGGGTGTTTGGTTGTATCTTAATATTTTCCAGTACATTTATAAAGGTGTAGTGAGAATCTTGGGGCATGGATGGGGATCTGTAGCAAGCTACAATTTGGATTGCAGTCTTACCTAGTGATAGTTGCACCTGGAGAATTTCAGATGCATTGTGTTGGGCAACTAGCCTGGAGGTGTGAATATCCTTGATGAATATGGACACTCCTCCACCTTTAGTGTTTCGGTCTGGTTTTGTGGCCGAAAAGTGTGGTAAGAATTGTAGCCTGGTATTGCAGGGGTGCTGTCTGGAGCCTTGAACTAGGTCTCAGTTACTGCACAGATATCGATGTTCTCCATTTTTAGGAGTGACTCGAGAGAGTGCATTTGAGGTTTAGACTTCTAGCATTGAGTAGCATTACCTTCAGATTTTGCCTGCTTCTATTTGTTATGGTGGTGGTTTTATCCTTTGAACCTTGCCTAAAAAAGGCACTATAGGGGTGGCAAGAGCTTTAGCCAGTAACCTGCATCACAGGGGTGCAGGTGCAGACCATCTCTGGCAAAGCATCGTGGTTTGTCGATCATGTCTTCCCAGGCAGGCAAATACTGGATCCCCATTGAATGACACCAGAAGCTTAGTCAATTGTTGAAGTCAATCATTTTGTCCTTATACTGTGGTATCATTCTTGGCGAAGGCAGGATGCTACTCAGGGCTAGGGTCATACCTACCTAGGTCACATGATCCAAGAGCTCTTCCATATCTCTTTTCATGTAGTCCAGGGAGGTACGTCTCAAGTCATTCACTCCAGCATGGACAATGACAGAGTCATATTTGTACTTGTTGTGGAGTGACTTGAGTGCATGCGTTATGTGGCAGCTGACTGTAATTTTCTCCTTGTTCAGTCTGGTGAGTGGGACATCAGTGTGCCTGACTATAGAGTCAACTATGACTAAAGTGTTGGGTACATTGTCTTGCCTTAGGGGCTGTTGTTGGATGGCACACTGGTGTCGTGAGCTATGTGTCTCTTTGGTTGTGACTGGTGTTTGTTTGCGTTTCGGCTTTGGAGGTCCTTGTTGCTTGGGCAGGTTAATGTTAAGGGCCTCCACATATGTGAGTTTAGTGTTGCTATGTGTGGGTATTAATGGTGTGGGTTTTGAAGGGCTGTGAGTTGCTTGAGGTGTGACGCAGGTGTTAACCTTCTCCTCTTGACTGTCTAGCACAATCTTGGCTGGAGAGAGCTTTGCTTCCAGTTTGGCTATGTAAGTGCATCTCTCGCAGGTTGTAGTGTTTGGGTGGTAGGAGGAGAGGATTGTCTGTGTACATGAGGCAGTTGCCGCATTGCCCCAGTATGCCCAGATTCACCAGGTGGACAGGAGAAATCACCAGAAGCTGACCCTTGGACATGCCTGTTTAGGTGCTTTTATGTAAAGTTTAAGAGCTGTTTTCCCTTACCTTTGCAAGGTACTTTGCAATTATAGGCTGTTTAGTGCCTATGATTAATTTCTCCTTATTGATAAGGAGAGCTGAGTGCTTGTATCTGTTTCAGGCTTCCCAGTGCTTTCCAGCAGGTCAGGAATATATCAGTGCACCAATCCTACAGCTGATCATCTTATCAGGAGTATATCAGTGCACCAATCCTACCGCTGATCATCTGATCAGGAGTATATCAGTGCACCAGTCCTACAGCTGATCATCTGATCAGAAGTATATCAGTGCATCAATCCTACAACTGATCATCACACCAGGAGTATATCAGTGCACCAATCATACAGCTGATCATATGATCAGGAATATATCAGTGCACCAATCCTACAGCAGATCATCTGATCAAGAGTATATCAGTGCACCAATCCTACCTCTGATCATCTGATAAGGAGTATATCAGTGCACCAATCCTATAGCAGATCACCTGATCAGGAGTATATCAGTGCACCAATCCTACAGCTGATCATCTGATCAGCAGTATATCAGTGCACCAATCCTACCGCTGATCATTTGATTGGGAGTATATCAGTGCACCAATCCTACAGCTGATCATCTGATCAGGAGTATATCAGTGCACCAACCCTACAGCTGACCATCTGATCAGGAGTAGATCAGTGCACCAATCCTACAGCTGACCATCTGATCAGGAGTAGATCAGTGCACCAATCCTACAGGTGATTGTCTGACGAGGAGTATATCAGTGCACCAATCCTACTGCTGATCATCTGCTCAGGAGTATATCAGTGCACCAATCCTACAGGTGATCATCTGATCAGGAGTAGATCAGTGCACCAATCCTACAGCTGATCATCTGATCAGGAGTATATCAGTGCACCAATCCTACAGGTGATCATCTGATCAGGAGTAGATCAGTGCACCAATCCTACAGGTGATTGTCTGACGGGGAGTATATCAATGCACCAATCCTTCAGCTGATCATCTGCTCAGGAGTATATCAGTGCACCAATCCTACTGCTGATCATCTGCTCGGGGTATATCAGTGCTCCAATCCTTCAGCTGTGCTATGTTCCTTTTATAATGATCTGAAAGTAATGTACACCAAACTTTTACATAAAACCATAAAACACTTTTAAATCAACTTGGGTTACAGCTAGGCTAAATATTTTCATTAGGTATAGGAATAAGGCTCGAAAAAATGGGGTAAAATAAACTTCATGTTTCCAAGCTAAAACTCTATGAGATGGAATACTAGAATCCAAACCAATTAAGGCATGCACAGTATTTTAGAAATGTTCAAAATACCCAGCTCAGAAATCTAAAACATCTCTGGAGGCCAATTTAATCTCTCAATTAAAAAAGAACTCTTTTTTTGAAAAGATTATGTTTTCTGTCATTAACTCCAGAAGTTGTTGGTTGCATCCATGATAATAAGATTACCCCATCTTTTACTACTGGAATCTATTTCTTGTCTATTAGATCAGAATCCTCAGATGAACCTTGCTTAAAATGATCTCCTACCTTCTACTTTAAAATACCATGTCATAAAAATTGCATGGATATTCTTTCTCTAGCCACAGTTTCCATTCCACCAAACTTCAAACATGCTTTTATCATTCCTTTCCAAATGCCCCACTTCTTAATGCTTAATCATGCTCTATCATACCATTTTCAGCTTTCGATGCAAAGGGTTCGATACTAGTACTTTCGAAGTAGTAATACTTTGTTGTACTAATATAGACCCATCATTAATCTATTTAGTTCTGTAACTCGTTCACTGTTAGACATCCTATGTTTAGTTATCTTTAGTCTATTTAGTTCTGTTAACTTGTTCACTGTTAGACATCCTATGTTTAGTTATCTTTAGTCTATTTAGTTCTGTTAACTTGTTCACTGTTAGACAGATTAGTACTATATTACATCTAGTGTATCTTAATGTTTAAATGCATTGCTAACTATTACGTTGCACCAACTGTGCTCCCATACTATATGTCATCATCACCTTTACTATATACATGCCTTTGGCTTTATTGTAAACCACTTATCACATACATTCTGGGGAGCTTTTCTCCCCGGGCCTCAGCTGAAAATGGACCTGTGTCCAGTCTGAATTTCCCTGTAAACAAATGTAATAAATAAATAAATTAAAATCACTCTTAAAGGAACACATTATCAAACACTGGTTGTGCTCCTGCCACTCCCCAGATTAATCTTTTTTCTCCACCCTTTTTTGCCTCTCTCACCTTGCCCTCTGTCTTTATCCTGCGTACTATCTATTGTTTTTGCTTATTTGTACATTAATTGTACAGACCTACACTGTGTATTGTATTTTCTGCCACTGGCTATTCCTACAATAATTGTTCAGTTTTACTATTTGTATTATATTTACTGCTACTTGATATGTGTTTGTACTACTGATTGTCTTGTACTACTGTGGACCTTTTTTTTCTCCCTGGGTCTTCAATATCTAACAGGATCCTGCATTGTACTGTCTCTGGATGCTGTAAATAATTCTATTGTATTAATGTTTGCTGCTACTTTATTTTTTTGTTTGTTGTATACATTACTGTGGAGATTTTCTCCCTGGGTCTCTGCTGAAAATGGGCCTCTGGCCCAGTTGGATATACCCAATCAACAAATGTAATAAATAAAAATAAATAAAATTTAGCTCATCAAAATGACTATCTAAATCGTTTTTACTTATTGCAGATTTATTTTACATCACACTAATTTTTACTATAGAATAAAAATGTCTAGTACCTAAGCTAGGCACCCACACCTTTCAGGAACATGCCTATAACATATCATTAAACATTCTATCACAACTGAATGTGGCCTAGAAAATCTCAAACCATACTGCCAAAGGTCAGTGTTCTATTGCTATGAATGCCTTAATCCCTAGATGTGAATATTCTCTTGCAATTATAACTTTTTTCTTTCTCAGGTAAAAATACTGTGTTACTATATACCCCTGAAATTAGATGCAATGATTTCTTTACTTATTTTACTATTCTGAGCACCAGTGAGCCACTATTACAAAGCCAAGATGCTTCTCACCTTAGTTTGGTTCTACTACCTTGTTAATGCCTTGATCTTTAAGCTCCTAAAAGGTAGGTATCTCATCACTCAAATTTGAACAGTACAAATTTCCTGATACGTTTGTAAAAAATAATTTACCAGGCTTGTCATTGTCACTCAGAAGAGCCTATCTAAACATATTACTAAACTAGAAAATCTTACATTTTCAAGAAAAGGTTGAAATCTCACTTAATTAAGCAATACAAATGCACCTGTTTCAGGGATACAGGCTAACATGTTAACACAGGTTACAAAGACATGCATCTGGAGCATTTCTCCCTGGGCCTCCGCTGAAAATTGGCTTTGTTCCAAGTCAGACTTTCCCAGTAAACAAATGTCAAACAAAATAAATAAGTGAATAAACATCACAAACAAACTGGATTCTTTAGTGTTTTTCTGCTCCTTTCTCATATTACATTTCACTTGTTCTTGGTTCATAGCTTCATAGGAGATAACTAAGCTAATGGCTCAACAGACTCTACAAGCTTAGCCAGTTTTAGCCAGATTTTACCCAATTTTCTATCCCTAGGGGACCAATAACAAGGGGTTAAAAACTATGTAAAATCTGAGTAAAACTAGTTATGCTTGTAAGGGCTCTTGAGCCATTAGCTTAGTAATCTGATGTATGTGCCTCTACTATTCAGCCAAGTATGATTCTGTTAACTATTCCAATGATGGGTTTGACATAATAGTTAAGGTCTTCACCTCAAAGAGAAAAGGTATAGGATTTAATTCTGACATCATGTTATCGGCTAAGCTTAAAATGGCCCTTCAGGGAAATTAGACTTTTATTCACCTTTGAACCAGATGATAACTAAATGTGTATATGCATATATTGTTTTTGCAGTTCTTAATTAATTTATTTTATATATAATACAGTTTTACTGTATGTCTGCCCAGTTGGATCAGATGATGACCAATTGTGTGGCTATGAATATATTGACTTTGCGTATTCTTTGTTTATTTTATCAGCAATACTGCTTTGGTTATTGTATTTCTGGTCTATGTGATTATTTTGTCTTTAACTACGTGTGCTGAGTCAATTGCCTTTGTACCTGCTTGGTTCAAATTTAGATCATTTTGTTGTAATTCTCTTGAGATCCAGGTTGTAACTGAAAAGGGCCTACATCAGATGACTTTGCAGACTAACAAACAGAATAAATTAATAAACACCCCAAGAAATTTCTCAACCAAGTCTCATTACTGTAGCCATATTAGCTGGAGAGAGATGTTTAGATCTACTTCCAGATGACTAAAATTCATCTCAAGGGTGAAGCCCAAGGAATCAATATACACAGGCCTGTAGAAAGATAATCATAACTCCTACGAGCTATTGTTAGGATTGTACCTTTTTGCATTTAATATTATTTTTTGTCCAGTTCATGTAACTGTTCAGCATGTGCCAATGCATATATTACATTTGTCATTCAGACATTTAATAAAGCTGTTGTGGGTATTTTAAGTTGAGGAGAACAAAAGCTATAATTTTAGAGTTTTGTTTATTTTAATGCAAAAATAAGTAACTTTTGTATTTTATCTGAGTTACTGCCTGTCGAACTGCCCTGGGAAGCTACAGAGGCAGGTAATGACTGGTGCCGTGTCTGGAAGTCAGTGTTTTGTGAATTTCTTTTAATTGTGGTGTGTGTGTGTGTGTGTGTGTGTGTGTGTGTGTGTGTGTGTGTGTGTGTGTGTGTGTGTGTGTGTGTGTGTGTGTGTGTGTGCACATGTACATGTGTGTGTGGATGCATAAGCTTATGTACATGCATTTGTACTATGCGTTTATGTTCGTGTGTGTGTGTGTGTGTGTGTGTGTGTGTGTGTGTGTGTGTGTGTGTGTGTGTGTGTGTGTTTTACATATGTGTACACATGCCTGTATCGCCAAATGTCTGTGAAGGTATGTGCATTTAGTACAGAAAAATGTTTGAAAGTCTTGGATCACAAGGATTACATCTACAATGTGTTGCCTGAGGAGTTTAGAAATATCCAACAAGCAATATTAGGAGATCTTCTTCTGATGAAATATGTGCTTAATCAGTCAGAACTGCAGATTTACCTGCAAAATATATAGTTTACTGACACAGTATTTATTATGCATTAACTGAGAATATAGTTCATTCTCATGCATAACTTGTCATAACTTTCAATACTCTTATATTCCCCATCTACTAAGTAATCAGGTCACAAACTGAGCAGAGAATTAACTCACAAATACTATCTCTTGTGCATCTGAGTTTTTAATTAATGATATATGTTATGCTATCATACAGTAGATGAAAGCTGCTTTATGGAACAGTCTTTATTTAATACTAACTGCAGTATTTTATGCGGTGTAAATGGTGTTTCCAGTTCACGCTACTTTACTTCTATCAATTATGTTTATAGATGATTCTTAGAATCATTTACTCACAAAGGTATTATGGCCTTTTACTAGCTTTGTGCAACAATTATACAAATGGTATTAAAAATGGCATATTTGCTCTATCTCAAGGCAAAATATTTTAAATATAGAAGTAATATCAGTGCTTCAACATGCTGGTGCCTGTTTCTATGAACACGTTTAGCTATCATTTAAATTTATAGTCACCGTGATCCTTTTTTTCTTTAATATGTAATTACAATAAGCAGAAATAAATAGGTTAATGTATCTTTTATTAATATATTTTATTAATCCACATGACTGGACACAAAAATTCAGTAATGATGTTATAGAAATAATCACTGTATAGTTAATCATGAAAATAATGCCACAAAAAATGCTGGATTAAAATAAAATCCTTATACTCCATGCATTGACTTATACTAGAAAAAGAGCATTGATACACATTATAGAGAGATTTTTTTTAATCCATTTCAGAATCCTTATAAGTGCAAAATCATCACACAAACAAGTTAAATTGCTGTCTGTATAAATGGAAATCATTTTATCTTTACAGTATAGCATGAAATAATGTAATAAGGTTATTTACTTGAGAGTACCCACTGTAACAGCAGCATTCATGAGTTTTAAAACCAAAAAGGTGGGAGGTTGGCATGATGGTTACAGTGCTTACCTTACAGGCATAAGGTGCAGGGTTTGATTCTTACATGGGGTAACTGGCTAGGCTTAAAATGGGTCTGAATAGAAGTTAGGCTAATATGAACCTATGAAAAAAGTAAACTATTGTATAATCAATTTAAAGAAATTCATTTTAATCAAGAGCAATATATTTAACAAGTGAACTGATAATTAGTCATACTCTATTTTATAATGGATAGTTTGGACATGCATGCTAAATGTATAAAGATAACATGGAAAAGTAAGTGCATATTAGGGAGCTGATATATAATGATACAGATTTCGCTGAGGCTACAGTCCTACAATAAATTATTCATTTTGTTTTCTTTAACAGGAAAGGAATGTGAGAGACTCATTTTCAGTGGAAGCCAGGAAGAAAAGCTCCAGAAACAATCTCAAATAATACAATATACAAGGTGGCAGCAGAAATGTACACATTTATACAGAGAAATTTGTTATAAAGGCACAGCTTGTAGGTAAACAGATGTTGTTATAGGTATAATTAGATAAATATATACTGTATTTATAATATCTACAAAAAGAAATGTAAGAAATTATAAGGGACTGCAAAGGAAAATATTTGCAGTAGGTACCTGGTTCAATGGATAGCAAACAGATTGCTGCTGAGACTATAGCAAAGAATTAGGTTCTTAGCATACAGGCATTCTGCAGAGAGCTGGTGATGTACAAGGTAACTTGCATTATTACAAGAAGGGATATTAATAGAAGTTGATATTTAATATCAACAGAAATAGCCTTGAAATGAACTGTGAAATGAAACTCCACATATATTCTCAGATTATCTGTTTGATATTTGATGATTAAACAGTATGCCAATACATAGATGAAAAGGGCTTACATCTGGCGGTGAATAGTAAAACTGCATTATATACTAGTCAAATGTGTAAAGAGAATGCATAGCAAATATCAAGTAATTCTATCAGTCATAATTTGCAAAGCCTCTCATTGGATTTAATCAGTTTCATTACACGTGACAGATCCTAGTCTGTTCCGATATTAAATGTGACAGATCTTAGTCTGTTCTGATATTACACGTGACAGATCCTAGTCAGTTCTGATATTACACGTGACAGATCCTAGTGTGTTCTGATATTACACATGACAGATCCTAGTCAGTTCTGATATTACACGTGACAGATCCTAGTGTGTTCTGATATTACACGTGACAGATCCCATTCTGCTCTGATATTACACGTGACAGATCCTAGTCTGTTCTGATATTACACATGACAGATCCTAGTCTGTTCTAATATTACACATGATAGATCCTAGTCTGTTCTGATATTACAGGTGTCAGATCCTAATCTGTTCAGATATTACACATGACAGATCCTAGTCTGTTCTGATATTACACATGACAGATCCTAGTCTGTTCTGATATTACACGTGACAGATCCTAGTCTGTTCTGATATTACACATGACAGATCCTAGTCTGTTCTGATATTACATGTGACAGTTCCTAATCTGTTCTGATATTACACGAGACAGATCCTAATATGCTCAGATATTACATGTGACAGATCCTAGTTTGTTTTGATATTACATGCGACAGATCCTAATCTGCTCTCATATTACATGTGACAGATCCTAGTCTGCTCTGATATTCCACGTGACAGATCCTAGTCTGTTCTGATATCACACCTGACAGATCCTAGTCTGTTCTGATATTACATGTGACAGATCCTAGTCTGTTATGATATTGCATGTGACAGATCCTAGTCTGTTCTGATATTCCACGTGACAGATCCTAGTCTGTTCTGATATCACACCTGACAGATCCTAGTCTGTTCTGATATTACACGCGACAGATCCTAGTCTGTTATGATATTACACATGACAGATCCTAGTCTGTTCTAATATTACACATGACAGATCCTAGTCTGTTCTGATATTACACGTGACAGATCCTAATCTGTTCAGATATTACACATGACAGCTCCTAGTCTGTTCTGATATTATACATGACAGATCCTAGTCTGTTCTGATATTACACGTGACAGATTCTAGTCTGTTCTGATATTACACGTGACAGATCCTAGTCTGTTCTGATATTACACATGACAGATCCTAGTCTGTTCTGATATTACACATACCAGATCCTAGTCTGTTCTGGAGATATTCTAATCTGTTCTGATATTACACATGGCAGATTCTAGTCTGTTCTGATATTACACATACCAGATCCTAGTCTGTTCTGATATTATACATGACAAATCTTATTCTGTTCTGATATTACCTGTACCAGATCCTAGTCTGTTCTGAGATTACACGTGAGATATTCTAATCTGTTCTGATATTACACATGGCAGATTCTAGTCTGCTCTCATATTACATGTGACAGATCGTAATCTGTTCTGATATTACACGTGACAGATCCTAATCTCTTCTGATATTACACATGACAGATCCTAATCTCCTCTGATATTACATGTTCATAAGTTCATAGGTTCATAGATTAGTACAAGGCTAACTGCCATTTTGGGCCATTTGAAGCCTAGCCAGTTACCCCATGTGAGAATCAAACCCTGCACCTTGTGTCTTTAAGGTAAACACCTTAACCATTATGCTATCCTCCCACCCATTTTTTAAGCCTAGCTGATTACCCTGTGTTAGAATCAAACCCTGCACCTTGTGTTTATAAGGTAACCACCTTAACCATTATACCACCCCTCCCACCATGTGACAGATCCTACTCTGTACTGATATTACACATGACAGATCCTAGTCTGTCCTGATATTACTCATGACAGATCCTAGTCTGATCTGATATTACACATGACAGATCCTAATCTGTCCTGATATTACACATGACAGATCCTAGTCGGTTCTAATATTACACATGGCAGATCCTAGTCTGTTCTGATATTACATGTGACAGTTCCTAATCTGTTCTGATATTACAAGAGACAGATCCTAGTAAGCTCTGGTATTATATGTGACAGATCCTAGTCTGTTCTGATATTACATGTGGCAGATCCTAGTCTGTTCTGATATTACATGTGACAGATCCTAATCTGTTCTCATATTACACGTGACAGATCCTAGTCTGCTCTGATATTACGTGACAGATCCAAATCTGTTCTGATATTACACGTGACAGATCCTAGTCTGTCTTGATATTACACATGACAGATCCTAGTCTGTTCTGATATTACGTGACAGATTCTAGTCTGTTCTGATATTACACGTGACAGATCCTAGTCTGTCCTGATATTACACATGACAGATCCTAGTCTGTTCTGATATTACACATACCAGATCTTAGTCTGTTCTGATATTACACATGAACGATCCTAGTCTGTTCCGATATTACATGTGACAGATCCTAGTCTGTTCTGATATTACACATGACAGATCCTAGTCTGTTCTGATATTACACATGGCAGATCCTAGTCTGCACTGATATTATATGTGACAGATCTTATTCTGTTCTGGTATTACCTGTACCAGACCCTAGTCTGTTCAGAGATTACATGTGAGATATCCTAATCTGTTCTGATATTACACATGGCAGATTCTAGTCTGTTCTGATATTACACGTGACAGATCTTAATCTTCTCTGATACTACATGTGACAGATCCTAATCTGTTCTGATATTACACATGGCAGATCCTAGACTGTTCTGATATTACACATGACAGATCCTAGTCTGTACTGATATTACACATGACAGATCCTAGCCTGTCCTGATATTACTCATGACAGATCCTAGTCTGTTCTGATATTACATGTGACAGATCCTAGTCTGTTCTGATATTACACATACCAGATCTTAGTCTGTTCTGATATTACACGTGAACGATCCTAGTCTGTTGTGATATTACATATGACAGATCCTAGTCTGTTCTGATATTACATATGACAGATCCTAGTCTGTTCTGATATTAGACGTGACAGATCCTAATCTGTTCTGATATTACACGTGACAGATCCTAATCTCCACTGAGATTACATGTGACAGATCCTAATCTGTTCTGATATTACACATAGCAGATCCTAGTCTGTTCTGATATTACACATGACAGATCCTAGTCTGTACTGATACTACACATGACAGATCCTAGTCTGTCCTGATATTACTCATGACAGATCCTAGTCTGTTCTGATATCACACATGACAGATCCTAGTCTGTCCTGATATTACACGTGACAGATCCTAGTCTGTTCTAATATTACGCATGGCAGATCCTAGTCTGTTCTGATATTACATGTGACAGTTCCTAATCTGTTCTGCTATTACATGAGACAGATCCTTGTCTGTTCTGATAGTCCACGTGACAGATTCTAGTCTGTTCTGATATCACACCTGACAGATCCTAGTCTGTTCTGATATTACACGTGACAGATCCTAGTCTGTTATGATATTACACATGACCGATCCTAGTCTGTTCTAATATTACACATGACAGATCCTAGTCTGTTCTGATATTACATGTGACAGATCCTAATCTATTCAGATATTACACATGACAGATCCTAGTCTGTTCTGATATTACACATGACAGATCCTAGTCTGTTCTGATATTACATGTGACAGATTCTAGTCTGTTCTGATATTACACGTGACAGATCCTAGTCTGTTCTGATATTACACATGACAGATCCTAGTCTGTTCTGATATTACATATACCAGATATTAGTCTGTTCTGATATTACACGTGAATGATCCTAGTCTGTTCCTATATTACATGTGACAGATCCTAGTCTGTTCTGATATTACACATGACAGATCCTAGTCTGTTCTGATATTACACATGGCAGATCCTAGTCTGTTCTGATATTATACGTGACAGATCTTATTCTGTGCTGATATTACCTGCACCAGATCCTAGTCAGTTCTGAGATTACACGTGAGATATCCTAATCTGTTCTGATATTACACATGGCAGATTCTAGTCTGTTCTGGTATTAGTCATGACAGATCCTAGTCTGTCCTGGTATTACATGTGACAGAACCTAGTCTGTTCTGGTATTACATGTGACAGATCCTAGTCTGCTCTTATATTACATGTGACAGATCGTAATCTGTTCTGATATTACACGTGCCAGATCCTATTCTGTTCTGATATTACACGTGACAGATCCTAATCTCCTCTGCTATTACAAGTGGCAGATCCTAATCTGTTCTGATATTACACATGGCAGATCCTAGACTGTTCTGATATTACACATGACAGATCCTAGTCTGTCCTGATATTACACATGACAGATCCTAGTCTGTTCTAATATTAAACAAGTCAGCACAACCACCTGTCTCAGAATGAATGTATGCACCAGCACGACACTGTAACACGAACCACAAATGATTTTAATCCAAAAATAAGATGATACACTCGTAGTTAAGCGCTTTCATCCACTAGGGACTTCTTCAGAACACATAAAACATCACTGTTAGTCCATTAAATACGTTAAAAAAACATCACATGTCATTACATCATTAAATATTTAAAGTGCAAATGCCTAAAACTCGTAAAGTACACAAAAATTGCTAAAGTGCTTAAAAGTTACAGTGCATGAAAATTGCCAGTGCATAAACAACCTTCCATTAGTATAAAACTGAATCTTAATATTTTTTAAAAAATTAAAGAATTAGAATATATATGAATCAATCCCAATCCTAATTTAACCCCTTATTTACAATTGTCTAATACTGGTTTAATAGAGACATGTTCGTTGATACCAGGGTACATGGAGGCATTTAATTTCACCTGCCATCTTACCTCTTTGTCACTCACTATTTTTTTAACGTCTCCTCCCCTCACATTTGGTCTAACCAACTCAAGAATTCCAAAGGTAAAATTTGAGCACACCTTGCTAGATTTTAAGTGTTTCCACAAAGCATTGGTCTCGTCCTGCTTCTTGATGCTATACTGATGGTCATAAATCCTATTGCGTAAGCACCTAGTGGTCTTCCCTACATAGAAGCAGGGACAGTGAGTGCAAATAGCTAAATAAATTAAGTTTGTAGACCTACAGTTCCTTGTTTGAAATTTAATTTTGGATTTGTTGAAATTCTGTAAGGTCAAATCTTGTACTGCCGTTATGTACTTGCACTGTGAACAAGTTCCACATTTTGTTGTTCCCCTCCTGTTATCAATTTTAACCTGTTTTTTCTCTAATAAAAACTTTAGGTTCAAACCATTCCTGTACACAAAATGGGGCTCATCTCCCACTATGTTCCAAATCCTTTTGTCTGCTCTAAATACCTTCCAATTCTTCTGGATAATATCCTTAATATACTTGCTATGGGGTCCATATTGTATAATGCAAGCTTTCCCATATGTATTCGTCATGTCAGTACCACTATTGTAAGTATTCTTGGGTGGGGCATTATTAAGTCTTCCCCCTCCTAAAAGAGGTATATACCCTTTGCCCCATTGTTCCTTGACATAAGTCCTTAATTCTTTAATCATACCCTCAGGATATCCCCTTTCTAGGAAAAATATGCTTATTTTCCTTAATTCTGTTTCTAAATCCCTAAAATCAGAAGTCATCCTTGCCGCTCGAATGAACTGCCCTTTTACTATATTTCTTTTCTGAGCCCAAGGATGACTACTATTGAAATGTAAATAGGAATTGCTGAAGGTGATTTTTCTAAAAATATTAGACTTGAAATTTCCTTCTTCTAATGTGACCAACACGTCAAGATAGGAAATACTTTTTTTGTCCATATTGATAGTGAATTTTAAATAATCACTGCAGGAGTTGATGTAGTTGAAAAAATACTCACCCTTACTCCCTTTCCAAACCACAAAGATATCATCTAGGAAACGGTAGTAACCTCCTATGCGTTCCATCCACTTAGACCCTAAGATGTGTTCTTTTTCCCAGTTGAACAGTACGAGGTTTGCGTATATTGGGCCGCATGCTGCCCCCATCGCAACCCCTTTAGATTGTCTGTAGTATTGCCCCTCATAGAAAAAGTAGTTGTGGGTTAACACTACCTCCATAAAATCCAGGATCAACAATGTTTTCTCCCAGGTGGTCTGACCTAGCTCCTGGATGCTGTCCTGAAACCTTCTCATCCCCTCCACATGGGGAATGCTGGAGAACAGGTTGACCACATCTATGGTGACCAACCATTCGGCATCCTTGGAAATATCTGGTACCAACCTACCTAAAAAATCCCAAGAATCCGCTGCTAGGTGCGTAATGCTCCCCATGCTCGATTTTAACCATTTATCCACGACTTTCCCAAACGGGAAGGTTTTGGAAAAGCTCCCTGATATTATTGGTCTAAATGGCGGATCAATCAGGTCCTTATGGACCTTAGGGATACCCACTATGGTACCAATGATGGGATGTTCCACTTTAAGATATTTTTCCAGATTGGTGTCTATACTACCTTCTAATATAAAGTCATTTAAAAGTGAATCCACTTTTTTATATCCTTTGTTTACTTCATTTAATGAAGATACCTCATATTTTCCTGAATTCACTAA
Organism: Protopterus annectens; assembly: GCF_019279795.1. Lineage (NCBI taxonomy): Eukaryota > Metazoa > Chordata > Ceratodontiformes > Protopteridae > Protopterus > Protopterus annectens. Next base: position 345,657,821 of record NC_056739.1, read on the forward strand.
AATACTATTCATCTTGTTAGTATATTTGAATCTGTCCTGATATTACACGTGACAGATCCTAGTCTGTTCTGGTATTACATATGACAAATCCTAGTCTGCTCTTATATTACATGTGACAGATCGTAATCTATTCTGATATTACATGTGACAGATCCTAATCTGCTCTGATATTACACGTGACAGATCCTAATCTCCTCTGATATTACATGCAACAGATCCTAATCTGTTCTGATATTACACATGGCAGATCCTAGACTGTTTTGATATTACACATGACAGATCCTAGTCTGTACTGATATTACACATGACAGATCCTAGTCTGTCCTGATATTACTCATGACAGATCCTAGTCTGTTCTGATATTAAGCGTGACAAATCCTAGTCTGTCCTGATATTACACATGACAGATCCTTGTCTGTTCTGATATTACACATGGCAGATCCTAGTCTGTTCTGATAAGACATGTGACAGTTCCCAATCTGTTCTGATATTACACAAGACAGAGCCTAGTATGCTCTGGTATTACATGTGACAGATCCTAGTCTGTTCTGATATTACATGTGACAGATCCTAGTCTGTTCTGATATTACATATGACAGATCCTAATCTGTTCTCATATTACACGTGACAGATCCTAGTCTCCTTTGATATTACATGTGATGGATCCTAATCTGTTCTGATATTACATGTGACAGATCCTAATCTGTTCTGATATTACACATGACAGATCCTAGATTGTTCTGATATTACATGTGACAGATCCTAGTTTGTGCTGATATTACATGTGACAGATCCTAATCTCTTCTGATATTACATGTGACAGATCCTAATCTGTTCTGATATTAAACGTGACAGATCCTAGTCTGTTCTGATATTACACATGAAAAATCCTAGTCTGTTCTGATATTACACATGACAGATCCCAGTCAGTTCTGATATTACACGTGACAGATCCTAGTCTGTTATGATATTACATGTGACAGATGCTAGTCTATTCTGATATTACATGTCAAAGATACTAGTCTGTTCTGATATTACACGTGACATATCCTAGTCTGTTCTGATATTACACATGACAGATCCTAATCTGCTATGATATTACACGTGACAGATCCTAATCTGTTGTGATATTACACGTGACAGATCCTAGTCTGTTCTGATACTACACATGGCAGATCCTAGTCTGTTCTGATATTACATGTGATTGATCCTAATTTGTTCTGATATTACACTTTGCAGATTCTAATCTGTTCTGATATTACACATGGCAGATCCTAGTCTGTTCTGATATTACATGTGACAGATCCCAGTCTGTTCTGATATTACACGTGGCAGATCCTAGTCTGTTCTGATATTACACGTAACACATCCCAGTTTGTTCTGATATTACACGTGGCAGATTCTAATCTGTTCTGATATTACACATGGCAGATCCTAGTCTGTTCTGATATTACACGTGACAGATCCCAGTCTGTTCTGATATTACACGTGGCAGATCCCAGTCTGTTTTGATATTACACGTGACAAATCCCAGTCTGTTCTGATATTACACGTGGAAGATCCTAGTCTGTTCTTATATTGCACGTGGCTTTTATCATGTCTATTTAAATATTATTCTTGATCTCTTCCTTTTTCTATACTCTTCTCATAGTGACACTTTTTATATTAATTGCTTTATAGTTTTCTCTAGCTGATGCATCCATGATGGCATTTTGTTTCTTCCTTCCTTTCCCGTATTGCTTTGCATTTTTCTGGAAATACCTAATCTGTTATTAATTTAGCTGCACAGTTGTTGTTGTTTTACTTTTCGTGGTTAGGGGTCGCCACAGTGGAACTCCGGTCTGCTAATGATTGGCAGTAGATTTTTTACAGGTGCCGAGGTGCCAGCTCGAAGCCCAACCTTCAACGAAGGCACGCCCATTCTATGCATGTCTTTTGAACGCCACTCGACCGCGGAGAGGACATTCAGACTCCACACAGAAGGTGCTCCAGCCGCAAATCAAATGGGAGAACCTCTTGCTGTGAGGAAACAACGCTACCACTGCACCACTGTGGCTTCTATTAATTTAGCTGCAGAGTAATATATTCTATTTACTTCTGTTATATCAAATTAATTTCTGTTAATAATATTGATTATTGTGTTCATCTGCTCTATCAAACTTCTAACACTGTGGGTCTTATTTACTTTTTAAAGTCAATTTCTTTCATTGATCTTAAGATGTTGACCCATATCTATTAAATCAAGCAACTCTTCCCTTAGAACATGTTCTTCTAAACTGAGTGCACATTCCTTATTCTCTGTTTCCTTTTGGTATTTTACAGAAAGTTCCAGGACATCTTCGTATAATATATTCTCTTCAGCTTCACCCTTTGTCATCTGTTGCTCTTTCCTAATAGGAACTCACTGGCCTATCACTCCACAACATTGTCTGCATCCGAATTTCCTCTGTTTCCTGCTTCTTCCCTTGCTGTGCAATTTTAACTGAACTTTTATTCTGGTTTCCTGCTGAGGGCTCCAGAGAATCTTCATGTGGCAAGTAATCAGATGCTTCCCATTCCACCTGTTTCTGCTTAATTTGGGGACTCATTGCTCCACCATGCTGTGACATTACCAGAGTTAGATTTTCTACACAATCCTTCACTTCGCACATAATCCATCATTTCAGTTTCTGTTTGTTTAACTTCTCCATTATCAATCCTCTTTTTTACTTTCCCACTTTTTTTTTCTTAACTTTCTGTTGTGATATTTTCCATACCCTGATGCCTTTGTCTGTATTTCTCTTTAAATATCTTTTGTGCTGTTTTTTTGCACTGATTACTTTTGCTATTTGCTTTCATTAGATATTAAACCATATTAAATCTCTTTTTTCTTGTTCATGTCCATATTTCTTCTTCATATGTCTCTTTCTCTACCTGCTTTTTCTTTATTGTGGGGACTCATTGTTCCATCATCCTGTGATATAACCAATGTTCGACTTTGTACTCTAAATTCTTCACTTAACATGTATAACTTCAGCATATATTTGTTTAATTTCTACTTTACTAATTTTCTGTTCTGTTCCCCCTTTGTTACCTTATTTTTTTGTATTGTGATATGTTTCATATTTGCGCACCTCTGCTTGTATTTTTCTTCAAATATCTTTGGAGCTGCTTTTTTGTACAGATTAAATTGACTTTCTCCTTTGCAAAAAGACTACACCATATCAGGTCACTTTTTTTTTCTCATGGCCATGCTTTTTTATAACTTTCAAAAATCTGTAGGTTTCGTTCTTTATGTTCCCACACTTCCTCTGTCATTTATTTTTTTATGATTCCCAAAGTTTCTTTGTCTATGTAATGTTTTTCATGGATCTGTTGCATTAATGGACACAAATGTGCATTTGAAGCTTTTGACAGTTTTTCTTGTGCAAGTATTTTTCTTCCTATCCACAGTGTAACCACAAGCTAGGAAATTCAGTCCACAGCAATTTGCTTCATAAATTTATTCACAGAATATAATACAGTTCAAGGATTAAGCACTTTCATATCATAACCAGAGACTTCATCAGAATCTGGTTGTGGTTGCATTGTGGACAGCCTCTATTGGAATACAGCCTAGTTTTGTTACAGTGGTGAGCTGTTTCTCTTTTTTGATTCCAAGTATTTTTCTTCAATCTAATTTCCCTCTTAGTGCTTTTGAATATTTTCTATTTGGAAGTTCTAGGCTATTTGCATAACAGTAATAATACATAATTACGACATCAGCCACAGACAGTGTTTAGAAAGGATAGAGCCTTCAAAAACTATTTAGAATCCCATAGGCAAACGCACAGTAGTTTAGTGGTACAAAATGTGGGACATTTAAATGTGGATGTCGTTCACAATGTTCAAATATATTGACAGGAGACAATGTTTGTATAAATGTATTAACTTATAAAATATACAGGTATTTTTCATGTTATTCCAGAGGGATGCTTCATTTGGTGCAGTGGCAGCCGTGTGCCACTTTTTATGTAGGGAAAGACCTCCAGGAAGTTTAGTGAGCAGGTCTATGAACATTTACTGCACATTAGGAAAAAGAAAATATATATATAAAGGTCAGTTGTCAATCTCCTCTCCGGTCCAGCTGGTGAATCTGGGAATCTTGAGGCAATGTTACAACTGCCTCATGTACACAGACAACCCTCTCCTCCTCCCAACAAATTCCAACACATGTGAGAGATGCAACCATATAGCCAAAATGGAGGCTAAGCTCTCTCAACTCAGTACTGGCATAACCAGTCAGGAGGAGAAGGAAACCACACTCACTACAATTCCAGTCTTACATAGACCTACCACGACAGCAAACCAAACACATAAACACACAAAAACATACTCGGAGGCTCTAAATAAAAATCTGCCTAAGCAGCAGAGACCTCCAAAGCAGACACCCAAGCAACTGCTACCCCAAAACAAAACACATGCAACACATAGCTCACAAAGCCAGTGTGCCAAACAGTCACAGCCCTTAAGGCTAAACAACACACCTGATACACTTGTAATAGGTGTCTCTATCATCAGGCACACTGACGTCCCACTCACCAGGCTGAACAAGGAGAAGGTCATGGTGAGCTGCCTGTCAGGCGCTAGAATCCGCCACATAACACAAGCACTCAGGTCACTCCAAGGCAAGTACAAATATGACTCAGTCATTGTCCATGCTGGTGTGAATGACCTGAGACGTACCTCCCTGGACTACATGAAAAGAGACATAGAGGAGCTCTCTGAGCATGTAGCCCAGGCCAGTATGACCCTGACCTTGAGTAGCATCTTACGCTCACCAAGAATGATGCCACAATATGAAGACAAGATGATCAATTTCAACAATTGGCTTAAGTATTGGTGTCATTCAAAGGGGATCCAATGCCTGTCAGCCTGGGATGACATGCTCGACAAGCCACGATGCTTCACTAGGGATGGCTTGCACCTGTCACCCCTGGGCTTTCGGATATTGGCAAAGGCTCTTGCTACCCCCATAGTGCCTTTTTTAGGCAAGGCTTAAAAGACAAACCCACCTCCATAGGTATCACAAGGGATAAGAAACTAAGAGTAATGCTACTCAATGCCAGAAGTTTAAACCTCATGATGCACGCACTTAAAATTTTCCTCAGCATGGAGAACATCAATATCTGTGCAGTAACAGAAACCTGGTTCAAGACTCCTAAGAGCACCCCAGCACTACCAGGTTATACCTCTTACCATGCTTTTCGGCCCCAAAACTTGGACCGAACCACAAAAGGGAGGGGTATCAATATTCGTCAAAGATACCCACACCTCCGGGTTGGTGGCACAGCACGAAGCATCAGAGACTATCCATGTGCAACTAACAGTGGGTAAAACTGCCTTCCAGTTTATAGCCTGCTACAGACCACCCTCCCAAACCCAGGAACCCCACACGGCCTTCCTGAGAACACTGGAAAATATGAAGGTCTCTCCAAACACCATTATATTGGGTGACTTCAACTACCCAAACATAGACTGGGAGCATTACTCTAGCTCCAACACTCTAGCCCAAAGGTTCCTAGAATTTATAAACTCAAATGCTATGGAACAACTTGTTACCACTCCCACAAGAGGGGAAAACATACTGGACCTGATCATCACCAACATGGGGACTCTATGCTCCAGACCAGAAATGTATCCCTCACTGGTAAGATCAGACCATAAACTAATCTCACTGGATATTCACATCCCGACCCCACCCCCTGCCCAGAAAACCACAGTGAAAAACTTCTCTAAAGCAAATTTCACACTCCTCAAAACCAAGGTGGAATCCTTCAAAGCCCCTAGGCCTGTGGAAAATATGGCCCAGACCACAGAATCCTTTACAAACGCATTCTATGAACACCTTCAGGAATGCATGGATCATGCAATCCCATATAAAACCAAGACCCAATCTTCCAAAGGCAGACGTCCTGTCTGGTGGACCCCAGCCATAAACAAACTATACAATAGAAGGAGGAAGCTACTACATGATAGAGCAAAATCCCAAAAAGGGAAGGCATCTCTGATCAGTATTAGCAAAAAACTACGGGCACTCATAAAATCGTCTAAGGCCAGCTTCGAGAGAAAAATTGCACAGGACACTAAGGATAATCACAAGGCTTTCTTTAGTTATGTTAGGAACCTGGGTGGGAATTCCCAGATATGCTCTGAATTAGTCCAAAATGACAGAAATACACCGAACCCACAGACATTTCCAACATCCTAGCTGACAGGTTCAGCGCAAACCCCCCCCCCCCACCAAAGGGCAAATATCCATCCCAGCAGAGTGCTGCCCCTGACATCTCAGATGCTCAGGTAAGAGCCGCCCTCTCCATAGCAAAAAACACAGCATCAATGGGACCAGACGGTGTCCTGGGTTGCGTCCTACATGAACTCCAAGAAGAGCTAAACCCAAACATAAAACTACTGTTCAATCTCAGCCTTACTACAGGATATGTACCCAAAGAGTGGTGTACAGCAACAGTGGTCCCTCTCCACAAAGGTGGTGCCTCAACGGATCCTGGAAACTATCGCCCCATAAGCCTGACTAGCTTGGTCTGCACAGCTATAGAAAGGATCATCATGGACCTCATAAATAAAGATATTGGGGACCTACAGACACTGGATCCCACCCAGTTCGGCTTTGTTAAGGGCAGATCCTGCCTCTTAAACCTGGTCAATTTCTTTGAAACAGTCACCAAGGCCATTGACGAGGGGAAGGTGGTCCACACAGCCTACCTGGACCTCACAAAAGCATTCGATACAATACCCCACTCGGGCATTATAGATAAGCTCACCAGCTTAAATATAAACCCCTATGTCACTAGATGGGTTGCAAACTGGCTCAAGGACAGAACCCACATGGTTAGAATTGCTGGAGCCATGTCAGACTCCAAACCAGTTACAAGTGGCGTCCCACAAGGCTCAGTCCTGGGACCTCTCTTGTTCGGTATATATTTCTTGGAGGTACAGGCCAACACAGAAGGACTGTGGCTGACCAAGTTGCAGATGACTGCAAACTGAAGCCATAATCGACTCTCCAGCTGACACAAGCATCCTCCAAAACGGCCTCATAGAAACAGACAACTGGTGCCAGAGCCATGGCCTCAAGCTAAACGCCAAAAAGTGTATAGTCATCCCCTTTGGCAAAAACAAAGTGCCCACAAATTACCACATAGGTGGTAATCCATTAAGTACAGAAGAAGTAATTAGGGACCTGGGGACACAAGTTGATTGCAATGTCTCATGTGACAACCACGTGGCCAAAGTGGTTAGAAAAATATTTTATATAGTCCACCTAATCATGAAGGGATTCACATCTAGATCAGGGGAGGTCATCGTGCCTCTTTACTCATCCCTCATCAGGCCCATAATTGAGTACAATGCCCCTTTTGGGATGTACCTTACCAGACACCTGCAGCAACTGGAAAGACCCCAAAAGTACCTCACTAAGAGGATCAAAGGGCTCAAACAGATGCCATATGCTGCCCGGTTAAAGAAACTCCAGCTCTACTCAGTGGCATACCGCCTGCTCAGAGGCGAACTGTGCCTGACATAGAAAGCCATGTCCAACCCAGAATTAATGGACATGCTGCACCTCAGAAAATCCAAATCCCATCGAGCTACGAGCTCAAGAGACTTGAACCTCAGCACTGAAATAAATAGGGCATGCTGGAGGGACAGATTCATAACCCAGAGGCTCCCTTCACTCTGGAATAAAATCCCAGTCCAGGTTAGGCAGAGTCCCTCATTGACTCTCTTCAAGAGGAATCTTGATGAGTGGATGGGAGATCGTAGGTTTACCCCGTGTATCACTTCTGTGTCACTGTTAGACAGAGGCACAGTATACTAACCTCGAAAAAGGGCATAGCAAAATTAATTTAAAATGGGTGGCGAAAGCCAAACACACTCTGGCTAGGCTTATAAATGCCCTAGGGCAGATAGCCTAGTATGAACCTATGAACCTATGAACCTATATATAAAAGGTTTGGTTGAATGCTATTAACCATCTTAGATTAAATGATGCCTGATCTATTAATTCTATTTTAAAATTCAAACATTATATTGTCCTTAACTGTTCTCAATAGAAGTGGTTGCTCAGTTTTTCATGGGATTTTGAATGGGGTATTTATTGTGATTATTGCTGGATGTTTTTAGTTCCGATGAAGTTAATTACAGGAACAAAAGCGCTCAGCTTTCAATAAAGTATTTTGCAATCTATTGCTGGTTTGTGTGTCACTACCTTACCATCACAGGTGTGTTTACTTCTACATACTACCATGCAAAAATGCTGTTTTGCTCAGCTGTGCTCTAACATCAGTACAGCTGCATTGTATGTAGGTACTGGTATTAAAGCCATTTGAACAAAACACCAAAAATTGCTGAAAAAACAGTTCCCATACACAAGTGGAGCTGTTAATGCCATTTGATATCAATGGACCACTTTGTTACTTAGAAATTTTTAAACTTTGTTTAAACACCAGTGTAAAATGTATTGGTATGTCAGTATTGTGATCTTAATTCTATTTTAGAATTTGGTGGAGATTTTGAGAGTCCTTTTCAGCCTATGTGGCTTAAGGACTGCAGAGGTCCTTGTTTTGAAAATTGTTGTGATGTTGCAAACAGAACTCTTTTTTTAAATGCAGCCCAGAATACATCTCTGAATGTTCCCTTCACTTAATTAAATTTGATTTATATTTCTTGAATGTAGTAGTATCTACCGGAAGCTCTGCTCATGTTACATACTGTTACATCTTTAAAAGCTATCCTCTTTCAAATTTCTTGCTTTGTGTAGGGCAGAGGTTATTATGATTGTCACTTACCATACATTCACCTTTTACAGCTAATTGTCTGTTTGAAGGGTTGTGGAGGCATCTTCAACGAAATTTTAACATCTTTCTCTATCTGCTTGCAGAAAGAATGTCCATTTTGTTTTGGTCAACGTTTTATGTCCAAATGTCCCAAATACAAACTAACAGTTATTCTACATGTAATATTTATTTTGTTTTACTTATTCATTCTGTTTCCTGTTAGCATTCTAATGTGATCCAACTAGTTTTCTAAATAACAAATCTGAGAGCAGAACTGTAAAGTATAATCTGTATAAACTCCAGACTATGAGACTATGACTTTGTAGGTGTTGTTATTCATAGCAGAACCCTCTGTGTATATACTTTGTTATACATTGCTTAACTCTTCTACACTTCAATTCTGAAATACAAAAGGCTTAACAGCAGGCTATAAGTATATTACAACTTATATTGTTGCAGTGCTTGCTCAAAGATGGAATATCATAGCTGGTAAAACACAAGCGTTTGCAGGCCTACCTCTGATATTTAGATACCCTTACATTGCATTTGTCTGTACAATGCATTTCATTTATGATGTATCAAAGATCTAAAACATAGAAACAATGTGTCAACAGATCTTTATGATTTTAACTATTATATGAAACTTGCACAGAATATCAAAAACAAATATTACTACAATGTAAATCCATATATATATATATATATATATATATATATATATATATATATATATATATATATATATATATGTATATGTATGTATATATAGTGCATTTCTGCTTCTATGGTTTATTTAGGTGCATAGATAGGTACTAGGCTAATGGCCTTAGGGCCTATATAAGCCTAGCCAAAAAGGAACCCTGGCTTTCGCCACCCAAGAAAATTATTTTCCTGTGCCCCTGTTGAGCAGAGCCACAGAGGTGATCCCCGGGGTGAATTTCCTATTTCCCATCCAATCATCAAGATTTTTCTTGAAGAGTGCTAATGAGGAGCTTTGTTTGATATAGATAGATAGTTTATTCCAGAGTATGGGAAGTCTCTGGGACAGGAATCTATCCCTCCGGCATGTTCTGTTTACTGTGGTGACAAGGTTTAGGTCCCTAGAGCGTGTAGCTCAGAGGGATTGGGATTTCTTTAGAGCATGTCCAACAGCTCTGGGTTTGACATAGCTTTGTATGTTAGGCAGAGATCACCTCTGAGTAGGCAATATTCGATGGAGTAAAGCTGGAGTTTTTTGAGACGGTCTGCGTAGGACATCCGTTTGAGGCCGGTAATTCTCTTTGTGAAGTATTTCTGTGGCCTTTCCAGTTGTTGTAGATGTCTTATGAGGTATATACCAAAAGGGGCATTGTACTCTATAATGGGTCTATTGAGTGATGAGTAGAGGGGAACAATGACCTCTTTTTTTCTGGATGAGAAACCTTTTGTGATGAGGTGTGCCATGTAGAAGGATTTCCTGACTACTGTGGCGATGTGATTATCAAAGGAGAGACTACTGTCCACCTGTGTCCCAAGGTCTCTTATCACACTTTTGGTGTTAAGTATACTACCTCCTATGTTGTAGCTCATAGGTAAAGAGTTTTTACCAAAGGGGATGACAATGCACTTTTTGGCATTGAGCTTGAGGCCATGGCTTTGACACCAGGCATCTGTCTCAGTGAGGCCCTTTTGTAGGATGTCCAAATTGTTAGGAGTTTCGATTGTGGCTCCTAATTTGCAGTCATCTGTGAACTTCGTTAGCCAAAGACCTTCTGTGTTAGCCTGTACTTCAGAGAAGTAGATACCAAACAGGAGAGGACCCAGGACTGAACCCTGTAGTACTCCACTTGTCACTGGTCTGAAGTCAGATTTGGAGTCTGCTACTTTCACAGTGTGGGTTCTGTCAGTGAGCCAGTTGGCAACCCATCTTGTGACATAGGAATTTATACCTAATTTAGTGAGTTTATCTATAATTCCAGATTGGGGGATGGTGTCAAAAGCCTTGGCAAGATCTAGATAGGCTGTGTGAACCACCTTACCCTTGTCTACGGCTTTGGTGACTGCTTCAAAGAAGTCTATCAGGTTTAGGAGACATGATCTGCCTTTTACAAACCCGAACTGGGTGGGATCCAGAGTTTGGAGGTTACCAATGTCTTTGTTTATGAGTTCCATGATGATACGTTCCATGGCCTTGCAGACCCAGGCTCGTCAGACTAATGGGGCGGTAGTTCCCAGATTCCGTGGTGGCTCTCCCCTTGTGGAGTGGGATAACCATTGCTGTGCACCATTCAGCAGGCACAAAGCCTGAGGTGAGGCTATGACTGAACATGGTACTTAGGTGGGGTGCCAGTTCATTCTGTAGTTCGTGTAGAACACAGCCTGGGATGTTGTCTGGTCCCATGGATGCTGTGTTCTTGGCTTTGGAGAGTGTGGTTTCACCTGTGCAGCTGTGATTACCGGAACTTTGCATTCTTCCAGTATAGAAATGGGTTCTTTAGGGGGTGAGAGGGGGGTAAAGTTAGCACTGAACCTATCTGCCAGGATGTTGGCAATATCAGCTGGGTCTGTATATTTAGTGCCATTGTGCTGTAACTCAGAGCAGATCCGAGTGTTGCCATTGGAATTCTTGACATAGCTATAGAATGCTTTGTGGTTGTCCTTAGAATCAGTGGTGATTTTGTTTCCGTAACTAGCTTTGGAGGATTTTATCAGGGATCACAGCTTCTTACTGAGGCTAACCAGGGAGCTCCTCCACTCGTGGGATTTTTACTCCCTTTTGCAAGAGTTTCTTCCTTCTGTTGTACAGTTTGTTTATGGCAGGGGACCACCAGATTGGCTTCCTTTTTTAGGAGGATAGCGTCTTGGTTCTGTTTGGGATTGCACAATCCATGCACTCATGTAAGTGCTTATAAAGTGCAATTGTGTAGGATTCAGTAGTCGTAACTGTATTGTCCATCTGCATGGGTGTCATGAAGTTCACCACTTCTGTCTTAAGAAGCATGAAGTTGGCTTTGGAGAAATTTTTTACCATGGTTTCCTTAATGGGGGGAGGGGGCAGGATGTGGATATCTAGGGTAATTAGCTTATGGTCGGATCAGACCAATGAGGCATTGACTTCAGGTGTGGAACACTGGTCACTCATATTGGTAATGACTAGATCTAGGATATTGTTGCCCCTGGTGGGGGTGTGGATAAGTTGATCCAGGTCATTGGAGTTTATGAATTCCAGAAAGCGTTGAGTGAAGGAGTTGGTACATGAGTAGTTTTCCCAGTTAATTGTGGGGTGGCACATAATATCTGGCAGGTGGCACATAATATCTGGTGTATATATGTAGGGGGGTGGTACATATCTGTGAGGTGGCACATATCTGGGAGGTGGTATATATCTGGGAGATGGTACATATCGAGGAAGTGGCACATATCTGGGAGGTAGTGCATATCTGGTAGATGGCACATATCTGGGAAGGTGGCATATATCTGGGTAGGTGGCACCGATCTGAGTAGGTGGCACATATCTGCGGAGGTGGTACATATCTGGGAGGTGGCACATATCTGGGAGGGGGCACATATCCAGGAGGTGGTACATATCTGGGAGGTGGCACATATCTGGGAGGATGTATATATCTAGGAGGTGGTACATATCTGGGAGGTGGTACATATCTGGGAGGATGTACATATCTGGGAGGTGGCACATATCTGGGAGGTGGTATATATCTGGGGAGATGGTACATATCTGGGAAGGTGGCAAATATCTGGGTAAGTGGCACATTGGGAGGTGGCACTTATCAGGGGTGGTGACACATATCTGGGAGGGGGTATATATGTAGGGAGGTGCACATATCTGGGTGGTGGTACATATCTGGGAAGTGGTACATATCTGGGAGGTGGTACTCATCTGGGAGGTGGCACATATCTGGGAGGTCATACATATCTGGGAGGTGCCACATATATGGGGAGGTGGCACATATCTCAGGAGGTGGTACATATCTGGAGGTGCCACATATCTTGGAGGAGACATATATCTGTGGACATGGTATATATGTAGGAAGGTGGCAAATATCTGGAAAAGTGGTACATATCTGGGAGGTGGCACATGTCTTGGGGTGGTCTATATCTGTAGTATATATGTAGGGAGATGACAAATCTGGGACGTGGTACATGTCTGGGAGGTGGTACATATCTGGGGAGGTGGCACATGTCTGGAAGGTGGAACATATCTGGCGTATATATATATATATATATATATATATATATATATATATATATATATATATATATATATATATATAGGGAGGTGGCACATATTTGGGAGGTGGTAAATATCTGGGAGGTGGCACATATCTAGGGTATATATGTAGGGAGGTGGCACATTTCTGGAATGTGGTACATATCCGGAGAGATAGCACATATCTGGAGAGGTGGCAAGTATGTGGCACATAATATCTGGAGTATATATGTAGGGAGGTGGTACATATCTCTGAGGTGGCAGATATCTGGGAGGTGCTATATATCTGGGAGGTGGTACATATCGGGGAGGTGGCATATATCTGGGAGGTGGTACATATCTGGTTAGGAGATACATATCAGATAGGTGGCACATATCGGGGAAGGTGGCATATATCTGGGTCGGTGTCACATATCTGAGTAGGTGGCACATATCTGCGGAGGTGGCACATATCTGGGAGGGGACACATATCCGGGAGGTGTTACATATCTGGGAGGAGGTACATATCTGGGAGGTGGCACATATCTGGGAAGGTGGCATATATCTGGGTAGGTGACACATAGGGAAGTGGCACATCTGGGGAAGTGGTATATATGTAGGGAAATGGCACATATCTGGGAGGTGGTACATATCTGGGAAGTGGCACATATCTGGGAGGTGGTACTCATCTGGGAGGTGGCACATATCTGGGAGGAGGCATATATCTGGAGAGGTGGCACAGATCTGGGAGGTCGTACATATCTGGGAGGTGCCACATATCATGGAGGAGGCATATATCTGCGGACATGGTATACATGTAGGGAGGTGGCACATATCTGGGAGGTGGCACATGTCTGGGGGTGGTCTATATCAGTGGTATATATGTAGGGAGATGACACATCTGGGATGTGGTACATGTCTTGGAGGTTGTACATATCTGGGGAGGTGGCACATGTCTGCGAGGTGGCACATATGTGGGAGGTAGTACATATCTGGGGTATATATGTAGGGAGGTGGTCCATATCTGGGCGGCGGCACATATCTGGGAGGTGGTACATATCTGGGAGGTGGCACATGTCTGGAAGGTGGAACATTTCTGGCTTATATATGTAGAGAGGTGGCACATATCTGGGTGGTGGTACAAATCTTGGAGGGGGTATATATCTCTGGTGCATATGTAGGGAGGTGGCACATATCTGGGAGGTGGCACATATCTGACAGATGGTACAAATCTGGGGTATATATTTAGGGAGGTGCCACATATCAGGGAGGTGGTATATATCTGGGAGGTGGTACATATCAGGGAGTTGGCACATATGTGGGAGGTGGCACATATCTGGGAGGTAGTACATATCTGGGAGGTTATACATATCTGGCTGATGGCACATATCTGGGAAGGTAACATATATCTGGGGAGGTGGCACATATCTGGGGAGGTGGCACATATCTGCGGAGGTGGTACATATCTGAGAAGTGGCACATATCTGGGAGGGGGCAGATATCTGCGAGGTTGTACAAATCTGGAAGGTGGCACATATCTGTGAGGACGTACATGTTGGGGAGGTGGCACTTATCTGGAAGGTGGCACATATCTGGATAGTGGTACATATCTGGAGTATAAATGTATGGAGGTGGCACATATCTGAGCGGTGGAACATATATGGGACTTGGCACATATCTGGGAGGTAGTACATATCTGGGAGGTGGCACATATCTGGGGTATATATGTAGAGAGGTGGCACATATCTGGGAGATGGTAAATATCGGGGGTTTATATGTAGAGAGGTGGCACATATCTGGGAGGAGGTACATATCTGGGAGGTGGCACATATCTGGGAGGTGGTATATATATGGGAGGGGGTATATATCTGGGGTGTATATGTAGGGAGGTGGCACATATCTGGAAGGTGGCACATGTCTGAGAGATGGTACATGTCTGGGGTATATATGTAGGGAGGTGGCACATATCTGGGAGGTAGTACATATCTGGGAGGAGGTACATATCTGGGAAGTGGCACATATCTGGGAGGTGGTATATATCTGGTAGGGATATATATCTGGGGTGTATATGTAGAGAGGTGGCACATATCTGGTAGATGGTACATATCAGGGGTATATATTTAGGGAGGTGGCACATATCTGAGAGGTAGTACATATCTATCTAGGAGGTGGTACATATCGGGGGAGGTGGTACATATCTGGGAGGAGGCTTACCCCTAAACAGACAATGCCATTACAGTAAATCATTTCAGGTTATTTGCAGACATACTTTCCCTGCCATCTACAGATAGAAATAAGCAGGAGATGATTGATGATGATTTTTAATTTCTTGCTAGATGAAAACATTATAATGTCTGGAAATGTCCTACTGTGTTTGATTTGAAAAAATGTTTTTTCCTTCTTTGATATCATGTCAGAAGGTATTATAAATGAGTTTTTTATTCAGGCTTATTCCAGAAACATTATACTGATGCAGAACAAAATATATATTGTCTTGCATGCTTATAAAGCAAATATTGCAAGTGTGCATTTCACTGCTGTAAATGTACTAGCAATCTAGTCTGTCGTTACTGTAGTGTTAAAACATTATTTTCAGAAAATATGACTCTGCATGTCTGTCTTGCTGCAGGGACTGTAATGACATTGTACTGAGGCCATTAAACTATCACATCAGCTGTGGAAATTCTAATATTCCTATCCATAATGTTAAAATAATTCTAACTCAGGCTTTACATTAACTGCTATCTTGCTGCAGATGTATACAAAGCATAATGTTTTGAAGGAGTTAGCAGAGCATGTGTCACACATAATTTGTGTCTTGAGATGCCACATATTTTATAAAAGTTAGATTGTTTGGCTAAGATGAAAAACATTTAAAATAGTAAATTATACAGTGTTACACTTGTTTACATATCTGTAGCCTGAAGCTTATTTCAGTGTGAAATCATATCTGTACCTCATTCTCCCAATAAAATATTTGCATAAAAATGATGCTTTCAGAAATGTACTGACTGTTATGCCTCTGGGAACAAATGTTGCCAGTGATAGCTTATTGTAACAAATGTTGCCAGTGATAGCTTATTGTAACATCTTTGACATTATATTGATTCAAGCCTATAAACCATTTCAGACTATTACGGGTATTCCAAAAAGAGCTGTAAAAGCATTAACGGGTATAGCTATATATGTTCCACTTCCAGAATGGTGCAATCAATGAACTGTTTTTCATTAATGGAGAGATAAAAATGTGAAAAAAAACATTTGTCAATGTGAAATGAATTTGACTGCCCCTTTTCATTAAAGGCAGAGTATATTAACAGTTTGTAAAGATGTGATGCCAGCAAATGATGAAGAATGAATCAGAAAAAAAGTGGTAATATATATATATATATATATATATATATATATATATATATATATATATATATATATATATATACATACATTACTTTCAAAATGACTCATAAGCAATGATTTTATGGGACAATTTATCACTGAGGGAGAAAAAAATATTTTTTGCAGTCTTTACATAAGAAAGTAGGGCAAGAAACATGCACGTTTGTAAATTATGAGGTTTTATTTCCAAAATGAATTGCATACTCATACTAGATAATTCTTAAAAGTTATGTTACAGTGTCTCCACATGATGTAAGACTCATCCCCATGAAGAAAAGTAGTGGTGTAACATAACTGTGTTTTTGAAGGATACACTCTCCAAAACATATACACACACACCTTCAAAATTAATATTTAAATTGTGCAAAACTCAGGAAACAAATAATGCAATTGGTATGTAGGTACTAATTTTAGTTGATAAAACTGCATAATTAAGTATATCATTTTAATGTGAGTTTGTTGTTAGGAGATAATTACTTGCCAGGAAAAGATACATATACACCACGATTCATATTGGGTCTCAATGTATATTCAGCATTTCCTAAAAAAAATCAAGCAATGATTCTATTGATCTTTTATATGACTCATAATAACTCACATTAAAACAGTAAGTAAAGAAAAAACTAAGCAGTGCTGCTTTTGGAATTACATTACAGAATTTGCACTGCAGTGAGAGTTTTCAATCGAAATCGTACTTAGAAGCTGTAGTAATATAATTTCCCCAGAAGTCAATATTTCTAACAACTTATGGTTAATTGATGATGGCAACATTGTTCGCTATAATCTACAAGAAACAGCTGCCACATTTTCATAGTGGCATAACGATCTGACTGGGGCCTTGAGCAGGCATACGCAGGGAGTAGGCATATAGAGGGTGCTTATCCCAGAGGGCAGGGCCTTGCCTGGGTAACAAAATCATGGAAGCAGTTGCAATAGCCCCTATTATGGCCAAGTGTATACCTCCCTTTAGCACCTATGGTCATGTATGGGGGGGGGGTTCTTGTCTGGTGCTGAGTTTTCATCTGAGGGAAAGAATGAGTCCTCGGGATGTCATAAAGCAACAGCAGATATGCTTAATGGTCAGAGGGGGGGTTAAAAAGTAATCTGCAACAAAGCCATCCATTTCAGTGCAGTACTACAAGCTCTTAGAGAAGCTAACATTGTCAGAACTGTACTAGGGGAATTTGCCAACCTAGTCAGCACACCCACTTGGTGCACCCCTCCCAGAGATTCTTTAAAGTAAAATTTTGACATCTTATAGCTTATTTGTCATTAAGTGCAATCAAAAGCACTTATTATACAACTTGTAAACTGCTTATGAAACTATTGTTTTTTTGGTTTGTTTTTTAAAGGCGGCTACTTTAAAAAGATAAAATAAATTTGATAGTTAAGCCCTTTACAGTTGTCTTATAAATGATCACAATCGAGATATCTTGTTTGCCAGCTAGACAGTTTACATGCTACATGCCGTTTAACATATTTCCCCCAAAGGTAACTTCTTTTGAAACATACAATGTATCATATTCCTCTTTAAAAAAACAAATTGTGCACATTTGTTATGATAGAATGACTACTGTATCTCTAAATGCAAAGTAGTTTTACATTTAATAAGAAACCAAGGTACAAACAAAGCTCTTATTTCAGGCATTGATACACTGTCCTGCAATCCCTCAGTAAGAAGCCTCTGTCCTCACATCCTCACTAAATAAATATTTTATTTATTATCCTTTTGTTTGCTGGGTTAGTCCCACTAGGCTAGTTGCCTCTTTTCAGAGGAAACCTAGGGTGGTATTTATACAACAAGGGGAAATTTAGCAAGGGCATCAGAGAACTTCCCCTGCTTTTTTCAATAGGTGCTAAAGGATCTTTTACATCCACCTGAGCTCCCACCAACTCAGGCAGATGGGGCCTTGGCTTAATGCCTCATGTGAAAGATGCAGCACCCCCCCCCCCACAATATGTCAGAGTGCAGTGTAGTGTCAGCAGTTGATCTACCTGGTGTGGAAATAGGACGCTCAGCCTTCTACATCAAAGGTGAGTGTTACCTGTTGTGCAATATTAACTTTACGTTGCACTACCTCAAAATAAAAGGAATATGTATTTTTAGTAGAAAACCAGATGACTTCTTGGCATGAAGATACTGTGAACTTGGTACTAGTGTATTGAGTTAAGAAAGGTGTTCATGAAGAAAGAGGCTGTGTATGATTATTTCTGTATGCATTTAAGTTGTTCTTACTCCTGCATTTGTAGTTGATGTAATGTGACTTGAGTGTTTACATCATCATGTCCATTGTTTTGAATTTTGTATAGAACATTATCAAATGTGTGTCATATTGTCACGTAAAATAATGACTTCTCTATAATGACTTTAACAGTGGTTAATTAGACCCTTTAATTTCCACTTGCGTACGTATACATTTTCAGGAAACATGACGCTGAGTGGTGCTTAACTTCTGAGGAAACTAAGCAATATATGTCTTGTACTTTAACCCTTAACTTCTATATAACCTGGGTCTGGTTAGTTCTACAAAATTTTCAACACTTCCCTGCTCGCTGACCCACTGCCTGCTCAACCCTTCAGTAAGCTAACTTCAGTGGATGTTCCACTATTCCCACACACTTAGCTTTGTCCAGTAATTGCATTCTTCTGGTAGCCTAATAACCTCTTCATGTAAAGCAATAAGGCTAATAGCAGATGAATTGACTTAAGTCATGGTGCAGACTCTCTCCATTTGAAGAATTGTTTTCAATCCAAACTTTTCCTGCTGTTCACAGATACATGTATTATCAGTGTTACAGTATTAATTATTAATGTTAACTCTCACCTGTTACGTTTATCTGTTGAGGCTTGTAGCATGGTTGCCCATATTGTCTTCTTATCTCATATTTCCAAAATTAATGCTGGCTGTACTTTGCTGCAATTGAGAAGATTGTATGTCTACATGTACCTTTTAATGAGCTTTTTTCTACAGCTCCCTTTGAAAAATTGGCCTGGTGCAGGGAAACCAACCTAGTTAAAAAGAGATAAATGAATGGATCAAAATGAGTGACACATGAGCAGAACTACAATTCATAGCACACTGGATGGGTGTGTGTGATGATGGGTCTAGGACTATTCACTGAAGGCACATTTCACTGAAAGTCAAATGACTGTGCACAAATTACTGAAAGCTCATTTCAAAGAAAACTCAATTCACTAAAACACATTTCACTGAAAGTTATATATGGCCTTTTACCCACTGTTGTGCGACCCTGGAGTTATTATATATAGTAAGGGGGGGTGTGGGGCACCGCCCCCACATATTTTGGACATATATTAAGTTCAGAAAATAGTAATTTATTGTAATTGCAACTATCCATGTATATGGTTGAAAATATTTAAAATAGGTGGGGGACTATGCCCCCCTTTACTATATATACTAACTCCAGGGTCGCACAACAGTGGGGAAAAGGCCATATATAACTTTCAGTGAAATGTGTTTCAGTGAATTGTGTTTTCAGTGACTTGAGCTTTCAGTGAATTGTGCACAGTCAAATGTGTTTCAATGAAATGTGCTTTCTGTGAATAGTCCTCGACCTGTGATGATATTTGCAAGGTTTGCTGCTTACAAATTACACTATACATATTACTAATTTAGGATTGTTTAAAAGGGCAGTAGGGAGTGCAGCCTTGTCCCTGTAGAACAGAAAGGACCTTAAGAAACAAAATACTTTGCAATTGTCAAAATCCAGCTCTTAGTAGTTCTAAGTTTGTTTAGCTATAAGTCACACATTCTCTCACCCATTAAGTCAAGAAAATGATTTTTTTTAATCTTCCTTATTTTAACAGCAAATGCTTAGATGAGAAGGGAAATGTTACATCAAATTCAAAATGAGCAATTTTCATATATTTTTGATCGGACTAAAGTACTCTGTTTGTGCATATATCAAATGTCTGAGCAAGTTTGACTAATAGACATTTTTTAATCTGTCTTTAGTTTTGTGATTTCGGTTTATTATTTGTAGGTACAATAGATTGAAATGTGTTCTGTTTTACCCATCACTTTATGTGTGTGTGTGTGTGTGTGTGTGTGTGTGTGTGTGTGTGTGTGTGTGTGTGTGTGTGTGAGTGTGTGTGTGCATGTATGCGTTTGTGTGTGTATGTGTTTTGTGTGTGTATGTATGTATGTTTTCTGTGTGTGTCTGTGCATGTATGTATGTGTTTTGTGTGTGTGTGCGTGTGTGTGTATGTTTTGTATGTGTGTTTGTGAGTGTGTGTGTGCTTGTGTGTGCGTGTGCATGCTTGCATGCGTGTGTATGTGTGTGAGTGCGTACGTGTATGTGTTTCTGTGTGTAAGTATGGGTTTTTTGTGTGTGTGTGTATCTTTGTATGTCAAATCTGTCTAATCTGTATGTCATAAGGCCTGTAGCCTAGTTCCCCACACCAGCTGTTCTCACTGCCCACTCTCTCTCCTTCACATTGTGTTATCTCTTACACAAGCCCTGCTCTAATATTCAGTCACTTTCTGTGTGCTCACTATAACTATCCCTACCTCTTGGATTTATCACATTCTTTAGTGCTACGTTTTCTACCTCATCAGTCCCTCCAGCCACACTTTTCTGGCATGATGTCATCCTCCTGTAATCGTACAAATCGTCTTCATCTGATTTGCCTTTCTGCCAACCCTAATGACAATCACTAAAGATAGTCAGAGGTTTCCTGTGCTTGATTTTGATACATCAGTTATCTTCCTGACAACTGAACGAAATTTATAGAAACCTTCTGTCACTCTGTCTTCTATAAGTTTGTGTCACTGTCACAGGACATGCTTTGTGAATTCAAATGTTTTTCTTTGCTATGTATAATGCCAAGTTTATAATCATTACATTTATTATTTATTGTTAATACAGATTTTATGAACTCATCTACGTTGGGTGTGACGTGCAGACACCACTTCACTTGTCATGTATCACTAATGATTCTTTGTTCAGATTCACAGAATACAATAAAACCAATTAAAAACACAACAAACATCTAAAATAAATAATATAAGATTAGCTGCCAACCAGAGTTTTAAATCAAAATACCTGGAGAATAGAATATTTATAAAAAGCAAATTGAAAAAGATGGAATTATCTTGATGGGTCTCTTAAACCTAAGCACTGTTGGCAACTCCTGAAGTCACTGCAGTGGTAGTAGGTTCTAAGTGTCTCAGCTCCAGTTAAAAAAAAAAAATGACCCACTCATGGTAGGCTCTCATACTGTTATAACAGCAGGGCACAATGGTTCACGAGACTCAATTTTGGCTGGGACTTCAGCATTCCAGGTTGAGCAATGTAAATAAATGCAGATATATATATATATATATATATATATATATATATATATATATATATATATATATATATATATATATATATATATATATATATATATATATATATATATAGGTCTAGGTTGCTTGTGTATATATGTATGCAAACAGCAATAAATATCTGAAATTCAGGGTCATAGATCAAGCAAGGCAAGATACACCAATAGGACCACATTATAAACAATGCGGGATCACCTTGCCACTGCAAGATTTACATGCCTGACATAATATGAAGGGAATGCACACACTGATAAGTAGTCAGGCTATGGAGTTTGGTGTCAGTTGTAAATTGAATGCCATGTGAAGAAGCCTGAGGTGTAGCGGATTCCAGCATTCCCAATGAAAGGAAACTGCAGTGTACTCAATTACTGTTAAGTCTTCAAAAGGCAAAGAGCTGTTTACTTCAGGCTATGTTCCTAAGATTGTAATAGGATGACATAACCACCCCTTGTCCTAAGCATAAATCTATCATTAAACATGACACCCAGGTCAAGATACCCTCAAAATAAGTCCCATTCTGTGACACTAGTAAATAATACATGGGTTCAAAGTCAAACAGTTTCATTTCCTAAATGTGCCTGGATATCCATGGCAACCATCTTAGAAACGTTTGGTCGAATCTGATTATAATGCAACCAAAGAGGAACACATCAAGAACACGTTCAAAGGAGCTCAGAAACAGCACATTTCAATGAGGGAACGAGAGGTACAATTTTGTATCATGACCAGGGCACTAGAACAATACATACACTGTGAACAGTACTGGACCCAAGGGTGGAGCACTGGGAAATCCTATAGTTCAGAGGGTAGGAATGAAGCCTGGGGACCACCATCTATGAGTAACACAAGAGGCAGCAGGTAAATTGAAGAACAATTCTTAAGAGCATATTGTTTAAATGATCCAGAAGGATTCTATGGTCTAGTAAGCTCTCGCCAGAAGGAGTTCAATCTAGACTTTTGTAAAAGCAGTCTCAGTATTGTGTCTAATCTGAAATATAAACTAAAATGAATCACAAAAGTTAAATGTTTTACTCCTCCAGATAGGAATCAAACTATGAGTATATCAGCTCGTACAAGCCTTATTAAGGAATGCATGGCTTAAGACAGGGTATTAAGTACAGCCTTATTAAGGAATGCATGGCTTAAGACAGGGTATTAAGTACAGCCTTATTAAGGAATGCATGACTTAAGACAGGGTATTAAGTACAGCCTTATTAAGGAATGCATGGCTTAAGACAGGGTATTAAGTACAGCCTTATTAAGGAATGCATGGCTTAAGACAGGGTATTAAGTACAGCCTTATTAAGGAATGCATGGCTTAAGACAGGGTATTAAGTACAGCCTTATTAAGGAATGCATGGCTTAAGACAGGGTATTAAGTACAGCCTTATTAAGGAATGCATGGCTTAAGACAGGGTATTAAGTACAGCCTTATTAAGGAATGCATGGCTTAAGACAGGTTATTAAGTACAGAGACTGTCAAAGTCCAAATAAAAGCTGTAAAATCAGCATCATCTAGCAAATAAACATGATCTCATATTCAGACAGTGGTATAATTATCTGGACCACCGTGAAACTCAAAAGGCACAATGGGGGTTCAGTTATTCTGATGGAGGAACATTTAACTGCAAAACATCAAGAACAAATCTGCAATTCTCAAAAGAACAAGATTTCCAACTATCAAGACACTCTGGGTTATGTAAATTTTTAGGCATTTGAAAAAGCAGGATCAGTAAATTTTATGCAGTAAAGATCTCCCCACAAAGCATTGCTGTGTTCTTCTGTGAGGTCTCTCACTGATAGGGAACCTGGAGGACAGTCTGTCTGTCCTCCAGGGGGCAAAAGCACAGCCACTTACACCCACATCCTCATCTGCTCCTTTGTGGGGCACTGGGTCCAAGATACCCAAGACACCCAAGACTGTCATACTACAAAATGAGTATATATATATATATATATATGTGTGTGCCAAATCTTAAAAACATTACCACATAGAAATATTCTTTGAAACCCAAATACTACTACAAAATGAAATGACTTTATATGAAGTGGAGCAAGTAGATACATGAAGGAGGTCAAGGCCTAGTTATAGGCCACAATGAACCCATATTGGTCTCCACCACTGGAGTCAAACTTGAGTTTGGACATTCTAAGATAGTGTAAAAATTACAACATTCAAATTCCTATGGCTGAAAATAAAATGGTTATACCACAGGGATCTCAACTACAAACCTAACACTTCTCTGATTGGATCAAGAATCCACTTCTTCCATAAATTCCATGGACATTGTTCCATGACAGAAGACCAGCTCTAAGATGTGGTCATGCCAAATGGTCAGTGAAGCAACAAGCTGAATAAGTCTAAATCCACTCATAATGCAAAAGATGTTTTTACAAGGGCCATTAAGCGTTCAGCATTCCAGATGTTGTAGTAACCCAAAATGAGGCAGTTTAGGCTATACAGTATTAAGATGACAAGAAAGTTAGTGAAATCCTATGGGAATATCTACTCACTTCTTCATGGACAGTAGTTGAGGAGATGCCTAGAGTTTATTGCAACTGCCGTGGTTCACTTGAAACAAAATCTTCACTAAATCCAGGACAGCTACAAGGCCAAGGGATAAAACATCACCACTCTAACTCTGGCTATACCCACCTTAGATCACTCGTGGTAGGACCATGGGAGAAAAGGCATCCAGAAGTTCCTAACAGTAAGATCAGGAGCTGACAGTATTTCAAACAGCACATAAGTATAGCAATTTGCAAAGGGTTCACCTTGTTGAAGTGCTTCATGATCCATTCATCCCCCTCTTCCACTTCAAATGCATACGTCTCAAAGTAGTCTCTATTCTACTTAAAAATATTTCCACTAAAACAACTCCTGGCTCTGACAACATAACCCCTGGTTCATATATCACTGCAGAGAGAATTTTTTCTTCCCGTCACCCACATTTATAATCTAAGTAGAAAACATCATGCCACAGATTTGGAAAACTGCTCTAATTAAACCACTCCCCAAGCAAACCAACACAAAAGATACCTCTCACCTCTGTCCAGTATCCATACTCTCAATTCTGGGCAAGCGTCTTGAAAAGATAACCTACACCCAACTCTCCTTCTGTATCCAGCAGTACCACCTGCTATTCTCCAAACAACATGGATTCTGGCCTGGAAGAAGTACTATGACAGCACTTTGGTCTCTAACTGATGATAGTCTGCCAAATTCTGATGGTGGCCTCCTTACAGGTGCCTTATTTTTGGACCAGACAAAGGCCTTTGACCTCATTGACCTCATTGAACTCACAGACCAGTATCTTCTCCAAAACAAACTAAATGAAATTGGTATGAGTCCAAAGCCTCTCCTTGGTTTAAAAATGTCCTCAGTGACAGAAACTTCAGAGTTAAAGTATTCCCAAAGGAATACCACAAGGATCCATTCTTGTCCCCCTACCCAGTTCTCAATATTCATTAACAGTCAGATTTCCATGCACCCCCCCCCCCCCATCTCCCACTTTTGTTCTCTGTGCTGATGGTGTGGTCATTTACCAGTCAGGTCAGTCTCACACCAACATTCAATGCCAACTTCAGTCAGACTTACGTGAGCTCCAACAATGGCTCATAAATCATAAATTACTTTTCAAACCCACCAATACCAAAACTATGCTTTTTGGAACTTCAGAGACAATTCTTCAAGCACCTGACTCTATACAACCATGCCATAGAGACAACACCCCACCTATAAATACCTAGGACTATGGCTTGATTAGTCACTAAACTCCCATTTTGGGAGACAAAATGAGAGCCAAAATAAACTCTGTCCTCTTCTGGCCAAAAAGATCTCCCTTTTTCTATCCCAACTACCCTGAGCAGCCATTGGCAAAGGAATTCTCCTTTCTCAGCTTGACTATAGGTTCCCAATTTTTTGCTTCTACCTCTAAGAAAAACATTGCCAGACCCCACACTATCTCTAACAGTATCTGCTGAGTCATTACAAACTCACCTTTCTGTGAGCAGCACTGTATCACCATAGAAAAAGTAAAATGTCTACCCATTAAATAAAGATCTAACCTACTTTTAGGATCTCAACTCTACAAACTACTCCAGCCCCACATATTTACTCCCCTTGCAGCTAGGCTTCAAGAAAAAAAAATCTCCTCATATGACCTGAGACACTATTCACAAGCCACTCCAAACTTTCATTACCCCTAGAACCAAACTCTACACTACTGCACATGTTTTCTCCTCTCAGGCATCTACACTGGCAAGTTGTCCCTGTCATCATTAAAGAAGTCAACACTTATTCCAAATTCAGAACGCAACTCAAAAAGCATTTCTTCATCCGAGCCAAATGCTCCTGCTTCAGCACAGGGCAGATCACCTGTCACCCCTGGGATTCCTGTTACTGGCTAAGACTCTTGCCACCCCTATAGTGCCTTTTTTAGGCAAGGTTCAAAGGACAAAACTACCACCGTAATGGGTACAAGCAAGCAAGCAAAATATGAAGGTAAAGCTACTCAATGCTAGAAGTCTAAACCTCAAGATGCACTCTCTCTCGAGGCTCTCCTAAAAATGGAGAACATCGATATCTGTGCAGTAACTGAGACCTGGTTCAAAGCTCCAGTGAGCACCCCTGCAATACCAGGCTACAACTCATACCACACTTTTCGGCCACCAAACCAGGACCGAAACACTAAAGGTGGATGAGTGTCCATATTCACCAAGGATATTCACACCTCCAGGATGGTTGCCCAACACAATGCATCTGAAATTCTCCAGGTGCAACTAACACTAGGTAAGACTGCAATACAAATTGTAGTTTGCTACAGATCCCCCACCATGCCCCAAGATTCTCACTACACCTTTATAAACATACTGGAAAATATTAAGATATAACCAAATACCCTAATACTGGGTGATTTCAACTACCCTGCCATTAACTGGGAAAACCACTCCTGTACCAACACCTTTGCTCAATGGTTCTTGGAATTCATAAATTCCAATGCCCAACAGGGGTACCAATATTCTAGACCTGGTCAATACCAACATGGGAGATCGATGCTCCACACCAGTGGTCACCTCCGCGTTGGTAGATCAGACCATAAGCTAATCACCCTTGACATCCACATCTCACCCCCACCCCCTTTAAAGAAACCTCTGTAAAAAAATCTTCTCCAAAGCCAACTTTATGCTTCTAAAGTCAGAAGTAACAAACTTCATGACACCCATGCAGATGGGAACTGGAAGTTCAACTGCTGAATCCTACACTAAGGTGCTGTACGAGCACATTCACTCGTGCATGGACCGAGCCATCCCAAATAGAACCAAGACGCTGTCCTCTAAAAAAGGAAGCCAATCTGGTGGTTCCCTGCCATAAACAAGCTGTACAACAGAAGGAAGAAACTGTTGCAGAAAAGAGGAAGAACACAGGATTCAAAAAACTCCCTCACCAGCCTCAGTAGAAAGCTGAGATCCCTCATAAAATCTTCCAAAGCTAGTTACAAAAACAAAATTGCCGAAGATTCCAAAGACAACCACAAGGCATTCTATAGCTATTTCAAGAATCTAAATGGCAATACTCAAATCTGCTCTGAGTTACAGCAGAATGGCACTAGATATACTGATCCCAAGGATATTGCCAATATCCTAGCAGATAGATTCAGTGCCAGCTTCACTCCCCTCTCACCCCCTAAAGGGCCCACCTCAGTACCAAAAGAATGCCAAATTCCGGTAATCACGGCCACTCAGGTAAAAACTGCACTCTCCAAAGCCAAGAATACAGCATCCATGGGACCAGATGACATACCAGGCTGTGTACTTGTGCATGAACTACAAAATGAACTGGCACCTCACCTATGTGTCATGTTTAATCATAGTCTCACCTCAGGCTTTGTGTCCACAGAGTGGCACACAGCTACAGTCGTCCCACTCCACAAGGGGGGATCCACTTTGGATCCCGGGAGCTACTGTCCCATCAGCCTGATGAGCCTGATCTGCAAGGCCATGGAATGTATTATCATGGAACTTATAAACAAAGACATTGGGAACCTTCAAACACTGGATCACACCCAGTTTGTGTTCGTGAAGGGCCGATCTTGCCTCCTGAACCTGATCGACTTCTTCGAATCAGTCTCCAGAGCCGTGGATGAGGGTAAGGTGTTTCACACAGCCTACTTGGACCTCACCAAGGCTTTTGACACTATCCTCCACTCTGGAATCATAGATAAACTTACTAAGCTGGGCATTAATCCCTGTGTCACTCGATGGGTTGCAAACTGGCTTACTGACAGAACACACACACTGTAAAAGTAGCCAACTCCAAATCCAGCTCCAGACAAGTGACAAGTGGTGTACCACAGGGTTCTATCCTGGGACCACTCTTGTTTTGCATCTACTTCTCTGAAATACAGGCCAACACTAAGGGACTCTGGCTAACAAAGTTCACAGATGACTGCAAACTGGGAGCTATTACTGAATCCCCAAATGATGTGGATATACTACAAAAGGGCCTTACCGAAACAGATGCCTGGTGCCAGAGCAATGTGCTCAAGCTAAATGTCAAAAAATGTATAGTTGTCCCCTTTGGGAAAAAACACCTACCTGTGAACTACCACATAGGTGGCAGTACACTAAACACCGAAAGTGTGATAAGAGACCTAGAGACACAGGTGGACAGTGGTCTCACCTTTGATAACCACATAGCCACAACAGTTAGAAAATCCTTCTATGTGGCACACCTCATCATTAGGGGCTTTTCATCCAGAAAAAAGGAGGTCATTGTCCCTCTGTACTCATCCCTCATTAGACCCATTATAGAATACAATGCCCCATTTGGTATGTACCTCACAAGACATCTGCAACAACTAAAAAGGCCGCAGAAATATCTCACAAAAAGAATCACAGGCCTAAAGCAGATGCCTTATGCTGATCATCTAAAGAAACTCCAGCTATACTCTGTCTCATATCACCTACTCAGAGGCAATCTCTGCCTAACATACAAGGCCATGTCAAAGCCAGAGTTGTTGGACACGCTACACTTAAAGAAATTCCACTCCCTACGAGCCATATGCTCCAGGGATCTTAACCTTGTCATCATGATGAATAGGGCAGGGCATGCTGTAGGGATAGGTTCCTGACCCAGAGACTCCCCATACTCTGGAATAGGCTGCCCATACATGTCAGGCAGAGTGCCTCAATGGCCCTCTTCAAGAGGAACCTTGATGATTGGATGGGAGATAGGAAATTCACCCCGGGGATCACATCAGTAGCCCTGTTAGACAGGGGTCCAGGAAAGTAAATATTTGTGTGAAGCAATAGCCAGGGAATCGTTATGGCTAGGCTTGTAGAGGCCCTAGGGCCGATTGCTTAGTACCTACCTATGAACCTATGAACTTATCTCCTTTCTGGGTCTCTTTTCCTCTCTCAAGATTCACTGAAGATTGACCCACTTTAGAAAAAAATGTTATTCACCCTGCTTGATTGCACACTGTATTGTGCTTGTTGACTGAAATGTTTATACACAGTTTCTTCCATGGAATTAGTTTGAACTAATCTGGTTATTACTTACATTTGTGTATTTTTTTGTTTATGAAATGTTTTGTTTTTGTACCCGGGTTGAGCCTGAAATCGCTCAATATTGATCAATACACTACCACTGTAAACAAATATAATTAAATAAACCATGTCAGTAGTTCCCTCTCACCTCACCCAAAATTCCAAATCCAAAGTGTGAGCTTCCATCTCCCCATGCTTCTCCAAACTGGGACCCTCCCCCCCCAACGTGTACAGTATGAGTGACGCGGAAGGTGAGTGGAAACTAAGGAACAGTATAGCAGACAGATGTCTGTTCTTTAAACGTGCTTATTAACTGAGACTACTGCAATCATATCAATAGGAAATTAGAAAGCACTACTGCAAATAAAACACATGCCCATTCAGATAATAAGCTTAGCACAAGTAGGATATGAATGCCAGTACTCAGATGATGATAAAAGTGACACAAGTGACTTTTAAAACTCAGTATGGCTTACTTATACATAAGTCTAGTAACTTACTTGTTAGGGCATGTAATTATTTAGCTCACATGACTTCTTATCAATGTTTAATTTAAAAACAGATGCAGTAATATTTGTAGTCTTTTCCTATCAGTAATATTATAGAAAGAATATAGAGTAGTTCATGTATTGAGCTGTGCATTTGATGCTATTGGGGCACCAGTGACAGAAAGTTTGTTTGGTATATTATCACTGACCTAGAAAAGAAATGTAAAGTGTGGTCTTCATTTATGTACCCTGTGCCCTTTAGTACCCCAAAAAGCTACACTACAAATAAGAAATCATCATATAGTAAATTATGCCCTTCCTAGCAATTCTATCATCAAAAGCAATGCAAACAAAACTTAAGTCACTTATAGTTTAAATATAACAGAAAAAGTAAGATATAAGCCAAAATCTTCAAAGTGGTTTCTTTCTGCCTTTTATCCAATCCCTTTGTCTAATTCACCTAAGACTTGGTTTTTAACTGTGCAACATAGAATAACTACAGACTATTGGATGTTACATACAGTTCAGAAAGGTTATACAGCTGAACTTCTTATAGAAACCTCAAATGAGGATTATTCTACAAACACTTAAACATCAGGCAAAACAATCCTTATAACGAATGGTTTGGCTGCTAATAGAGAAAACAATACAAAAGGTACAGTCCACCACAGATACATCAAAGATTTTTACTCCAATTTGTTGCTATTGATAAAAAAGGACAATACCTCAAGAACAGCTCTAGATATGTCAGACCTGAACATAAATAAAAAAAAATTATTCAGGATGATAACAAGGCTCTGGGGGGGGGTTCAAAAAGGCTATGGTTTTCACCCCACGGGGACCATAGCATGGACAAAAGGCTTGCTGACAAGGTCACATGCAAATGTAGCAGTTTGGGTAACTGGATAATGCTAATTAACCACATGCATGCCCCTGAAATGTTTGTGGGTCCTAATTTACTTGGCTGAGTGATTGAGTAAATTGTCTGGGTAAGAACAATTTAACCACAGAAGGAAATGGTGAATGCTGTCTTTTGAAGGTGGTCACTCATTCTCTCCTATACAAGTACTCACTGTGTAAATACAGCAGAGCTTTGAGGATGGTGCTACGTCAGTGTGTGCAGGTATGTGGGTGTGCGGATGTGTGTCTGTGTCTATGTGTGCTAGAATGTGAGGGCATGTGCAGTGGTGGGAGTTTCTGTGCATGATGGCAAGTGTGAGTGACCTGTTTGTGGATGTCTGTATGTGGGTACATATCTGGTAGTGTGTGTGTGTGTGTGTGTGTGTGTGTGTGTGTGTGTGTGTGTGTGTGTGTGTGTGTGTGTGTGTGTGTGTGTGTGTGTGTGTGTGTGTGTGTGTGTGTGTGTGTGTGTGTGTGTGTGTGTGTGTGTGTGTGTGTGTGTGTGTGTGTGTGTGTGTGTGTGTGTATGTCTGGATATCTGAATGTGTGTATATTTACATAAATAGGGGTGCATTTGCTAACATGATGTTTGTGGATGCCTGTACATGAGTGTCTGTGTGTTAGAACGTGAGTACAAGTGCTTAGATGGGAGTTTCTGTGTATGATGGTTAAGAGTGTGGGACCTGTTTCTGGGTGTTTGTATGTTTATGCTCATGTGCTAGGAATGTGTGCATGCATGTATGTGTGCATGCTTGGATGTCTGAATGTGTGTATATTTACATATATGGGTGGTGCATTTCCTAACATGATACATGAGTTGCACTGGAGAAAACCATCATGTTCATGTCTAACAATGCAGTCTTCAATTCAGAGATACAATAATGAACCACTGATGAGGGGTTTCTTTATTCTTTACCACTTTTCTGAATCATAATTTATGTTTGTCATGCTAATTGACTAATTTATGTTGGGCAATTAATGTAAGTGGAGCAGAATTCTCTGAATCTTGCCCTTTGATTCCTTTCATATAACAAGATTCTTACATCACATATAAAAATAATTGTCATGAATGTGAACTTGAAACATTTTAGAAAGGAGGGAAGCTTTACTAATAATTAAATTACAGACTCTTAGACCTAGAGGTCTGAATACTGATTTTAGTGGGAGGCATTGATTTAAATTATTTAATTTATTATTTAATGATTTAAATGTTAATTAATTGTTTATTCAGTTGATAAGTGTGTATACATTCTATGCTTTTCATTGTTTGTTGTACCCTCGGAAGGTCTGTTTGACTAAGGTGCTTGGAGTATAAAGGCAAGTAGCTCACATGCTACATAACTTTGAATCCTTTTAAGTTTTCACCCTCAAGATCTTCAAACATAATTGAATGTGGATGGTTTTCCCATACTCATAGTAAACAGTCACAGCTATAAGCAAGAGCAGATCACAGTCCGGCAGCTTTGTCACAGCTATTTTGGATTCAGTAACTGTTCACTTCGTACGTGTATATTACTACTGCTTGGGAATCTACCCAAGTGATATGATTTGGGACACTGACTTTCCATTTTCCCAGATAAAATACTGGTACATCCCAAATCTGGACTGCCTGGGTATTGGAAAAACAAAGGATTTTCTTGGAATTTAGCATTTTAGGCAAGATCACTAATTTACTACAACCTGTATTTCTTTTCATATTTAATACATACAATAATGTCAGCTTGTTTTAATGGCTGTTCATTACAAAGAATCTGTTTTAATTCTTCATATATGCACTAGAAAAATGTAATGACATCAAGGTAATAACTGGGCATTGCATTTAAAATTTTAAGTTATAATTCCAGGATTTCATATACTGAAAATGGAATTTCATTTTTTTGACAACTGTAAATCAGTGTCCTTGGCTATGATTTACTGTTACAATGGCCCTTCGTGAAGATGACAGTATAGCTGTGTGTACTATACTTACCATAATTGTAACTCTTTAAGAGGAGATGAATATAAGCATCTATATCATAACATCGACAGCTTAGGTTGTCGAATACTAAAACATCGACACCTAAGTGTCAAAAGCTAACAATAGCGAACAGCCACATCATCGAATTCTTTCCTCGGGAAAGAATTCAGGTGGCCGTCTGTAAACAAAATAAACAGACACACCCAAACATAGTGGGGGGCTTCGCCCACACACCCTGATGTAGGGGGCTGCAGGGCCCACACACCGCCTAACTAAATATACCAACTCCAAGATTGCTCTACACTGGAGAAACGGCAAATCCCCGATAACAGCAACGCATATTCTTTCCCGAGGAAAGAATTTGGTGATGTGGCCATTCGCTATTGTAAGCTTTTGATGCTTAAGTGTCGATGATTAAGCATTTGACAACCTAAGCTGTCGACAATTCAATAGGAACCCGAATATAATACTAAAGCAACCTTCGTCCCAGCCTCTAGGACTATTGCACATAGTTTTGTTATAATTTATTAGGATCACAATTTATTTATTTTTCAATTATAATAATATTTCCTTAGACTGTGAAAGGTGAGGTCATTAGGTGAGTAAACCCAAACATTATAGTTACCTGTTACTGTAAGGCCCCCTCGGAGAGTCATTGTTATGCTAAGTACATTATACCGGGCCTCACTTTCCACATTCTCAAGACGAATTCTGAAAATACCATTTCATTACACAGGGCCGCACCTTCCACATGGTCAAGACTAATTCTGAAAATGCTCTTTCATTACACAGGATTGCACCTTCCACATGGTCATGACTCATTCTGAAAATGCCCCTTCATTACTCAGGGCCGCACCTTCCACATGGTCAAAACTAATTCTGAAAATGCCCTTTCATTACACAGGGCCACACCTTCCACATGGTCAAGACTAATTCTTTTATGCCCTTTCATTACACATGGCCATATCTTCCACATGGTCAAGACTAATTCTGAAAATGCCCTTTCATTACACAGGGCTGCACCTTACACATGGCTAAAACTAATTCTGAAAATACCCTTTCATTACACAGGGCTGCACCTTCCACATGGTCAAGACTAATTCTGAAAATGCCCTTTCATTACACAGAGTCACACCTTCCACATGGTCAAGACTAATTCTGAAAATGCCCTTTCATCACACAAGGCCACACCTTCACCTTGGTCAAGATTCATTCTAAAAATGCCCTTTCATTACACAGGGCCACACCTTCCACATGGTCAAGATTAATTTTGAAAATGCCCTTTCATTACACAGGGTCGCACCTTCCACATGGTCAAGAATGCCCTTTTATTACACAGGGCTGCACTTTCACCTTTGTCAAGACTAATTCTGAAATGCCCTTTCATTACACAGGGACGCACCTTCACCTTGGTCAAGACTAAATGTGAAAATGCCCTTTCATTACACAGGGCCGCACTTTCCACATGGTAAAGACTAATTCTGAAAATGCCCTTTTATTACACAGGGCCACACCTTCCACATAGTGAAGACTCATTCTGAAAATGCCCTTTCATTACACAGGGCAGCACTTTCACCTTGGTCAAGACTAATTCTGAAAATGCCCTTTCATTACACAGGGATGCACCTTCCACATGGTCAAGACTGATTCTGAAAATGCCCTTTCATTACACAGGGCCATACCTTCCACATGGTCAAGACGAATTCTGAAAATGCCCTTTCATTACACAGGGTCACACTTTCCATATGGTCAAGGTTAATTTTGAAAATGCCCTTTCATTATACAGGGCCACACCTTCCACATGGTCAAGACTAATTCTGAAAATGCCCTTTTATTACACAGGGCCACACCTTCCACATGGTCGAGACTCATTCTGAAAATGCCCTTTCATTACACAGAGCCGCTCTTTCACCTTGGTCAAGACTAATTCTGAAAATGCCCTTTCATTACACAGGGCTGCACCTTCCACATGGTCAAGACTGATTCTGAAAATGCCCTTTCATTACACAGGGCCGCACCTTCCACATGGTCAAGACTCATTCTGAAAATGCCCTTTCATTACACAGGGCCGCACCTTCCACATGGTCAAGACTCATTCTGAAAATGTCCTTTCATTACACAGGGTCACACCTTCCACGTGGTCAAGAATGCCGTTTTATTACACAGGGCTACACCTTCACCTTGGTCAAGACTAATTCTGAAAATGCCCTTTCATTACACAGGGCCGCACCTTCCACATGGTGAAGACTAATTCTGAAATGCCCTTTCATTACACAGGGCCGCACCTTCCACATGGTCAAGACTAATTCTGAAAATGCCCTTTCATTATACAGGGCCGCACCTTCCACATGGTCAAGACTTATTCTGAAAATGCCCTTTCATTACACAGGGCCGCACCTTCACCTTGGTCAAGACTAATTCTGAAATGCCATTTCATTACACAGAGCCACACCTTCCACATGGTCAAGACTAATTCTGAAAATGTCCTTTTATTATACAGGGCCGCACCTTCCACATGGTCAAGACTCATTCTGAAAATGCCCTTTCATTACACAGAGCCGCACCTTCCACATGGTCAAGACTAATTCTGAAAATGCCCTTTCATTACACAGGGTCACACTTTCCACATGGTCAAGATTAATTCTGAAAATGCCCTTTCATTACACAGGGCCACACCTTCTACATGGTCAAGACTAATTCTGTAAATGTCCTTTTATTACACAGGGCCATGCCTTCTACATGGTCAAAAATCATTCTGAAAATTCCCTTTCATTACACAGGGCTGCACTTTCACCTTGGTCAAGACTAATTCTGAAAATGCCCTTTCATTACACAGGGCCGCACCTTCCACATGGTGAAGACTCATTCTGAAAATGCTTTTTCATTACACAGAGCCGCACCTTCCCCATGGTCAAGACTCATTCTGAAAATGCCCTTTCATTACACAGGGCCACACCTTCCACATGCTCAAGACTAATTCTGAAAATGCCCTTTCATTACACAGGGCCGCACCTTCCACATGGTCAAGACTAATTCTGAAAATGCCCTTTCATTACACAGGGTCACACTTTCCACATGGTCAAGACTAATTCTGAAAATGCCCTTTCATTACACAGGGCCACACCTTCCACATGGTCAAGACTAATTCTGAAAATGCCCTTTCATTACACAGGGCCGCACCTTCCACATGGTCAAGACTAATTCTGAAAATGCCCTTTCATTACACAGGGCTGCACCATCCAGATGTTCAAGACTCATTCTGAAAATGCCCTTTCATTACACAGGGCCACACCTTCCACATGGTCAAGACTAATTCTGAAAATGCCCTTTCATTACACAGGGTCACACTTTCCACATGGTCAAGACTAATTCTGAAAATGCCCTTTCATTACACAGGGCCGCACCTTCCACATGGTCAAGACTAATTCTGAAAATGCCCTTTCATTACAGAGGGTCTCACCTTCCACATTGTCAAGACTAATTCTGAAAATGCCCTTTCATTACACAGGGCCTCACCTTCCACATGGTCAAGACTAACTCTGAAAATGCCCTTTCATTACACAGGGCCACACCTTCACCTTGGTCAAGACAAATTCTGAAAATGCCCTTTCATTACACAGGACCTCACCTTCCACATTGTCAAGACTAATTCTGAAAATGCCCTTTCATTACACAGGGCCGCACCTTCCCCTTGGTCAAGACAAATTCTGAAAATGCCCTTTTATTACACAGGGCCGCACCTTCACCTTGGTCAAGACTAATTCTGAAAATGCCCTTTCATTACACAGGGCCGCACCTTCACCTTGGTCAAGACTAATTCTGAAAATGCCCTTTCATTACACAGGGCTGCACCTTCCACGTGGTCAAGACCAATTCTGAAAATGCCCTTTCTGTAGTTGTAGGTCTTACAGGAGAATGATAAGTTGGCTCATAATCTGCATGCAAAAGACAGAGGAAATCACGTTATAGCCAGTTACAGACAATGTCTGAAGTCAGAAGGGTATCATTTTCATTGGTGTATAAATGATTAATATTGTTCAGTGCAATGTAACGGGTCTTAAAAGTTTGGGAATGTGGAAATGACTTAGTGCATTAAAGAAAGTTCTGAAATGGTGGATACTATGAAATTAAGTTGATATTATTAGTTTAATTTATAATCATTCGTAAATTTAGGTAGCCAGATTTTCTGGTAGGCTTTCTATGTTTGAAAAAGAGGCAAAACCGAAGGGGTGCCTGTGATAGTCACCACGTAATGTGTACCATAGCAGACAGAATATTAGAAAATCGTAGCCTTTGCATTCTACCCTTCAGTTTATCTTGAAACATGAGATATCAAAGCACTGGCAATACTGATGTAGTTAAAAGCATCCTCTAGAGTCTCCTTGCTCTTTTTTTGTTTGTTTAAAATGTTTATTTAGTGTCTCACTGCTGCTTTTTCTGCTGTGGTAAACATTTCTGTAGTGTTTTTCTGCCTAAACAGCTAATAAGATAACTACAAGTGGTGCCTGCAAATACACAAATAAATACAGATATATAATTTCAGTTATTTCTAAAACAGTCATTGTTTGTTTAAGAGATCACTTAGCCCTTTCTGTACATTGTATGAGGAAGTAATTCTTGTGGTTCTTGTTCTAACCCCCACCCTTGAGTGAGTTTCTGCTTGTTTGCTCATCACCCAAAACCACAGACTGATGCTCAATTGTGCGCCACAGCTGGACAGATAATTTTGACAATTTTTCCCTTAGATACAGCTGTACCCCAGCAGTGTAGCTCCTCATCTTTAGTGCATTTCCAGGCAAAGAGGCTAGATTTCTGTGTTACTAAAATCGTCTATTTTTTGTGGTATTTAATCCCTGCATTTGAGCTGGTTTGGCCTTGTTTGCACATCACACACCACAGCTGCACTGTTTTTAACCCATTGTGAGGTATTCCAGCAACAAATTTGTGTTATCGCCTAGTAGTACTCCTCTTGACCTTCCAACCTTTACCCCCTTAGCTCTCTCTAGCCTCTCTCCTTCAGATTCTGAAAAACATGGATGGACAATTCCCTACAGTTTCTCTTGCCAGTCTGGTTGATATGGGCATCCTGAGACAGTCTAGCAACTGCCTCATGTACCAGGACAACCCCCTACTACTAGCACCTAGGAACACAATTTGTGTGACATGCAATTACATTAAGATCCTAGAGTCTATGCTCTCTTTCTCTCATAATCCAGTATATCTGGCTCTGAGAAGGTTGTCAACACAAATACTACATCTCAAACACCACCCACACCTACACAACACACACGCACATATGAGGAGGTTCTCAACAAAACACACCCAAACAAAAGAGACTTCCAAGGCAAAAACACATGTGAACTCCACTGTCCACCACACCACACATAGTCCACATGGATTACGTTCATAATTTCGACAAGCCCATTCCCCGAAACAGCTTCTGTGAACTCTAAGTTGGGACTGCTCAAAACCGCAAACACCGATATTCCAAATAACAAAATCTCACCCCCTTTCTGACCCATGTTACCACTTATTTCAGGTGTGGAGTGGTCATAAATGTCAACGTTCACTGTTTTGTTCGACATTTAAGCAAGTCGGTAGGACAGACTTCATGGATATGGTTCACCTATGTGCACATTCGAAGATGTGCTTTCGACCTTATGAAGGTAAACCAGTCCACACACCTGTGCCTCACTGCCACTAAGGCCTAAACGTAAATCCAACATATTAGTCATAGGAGACTCTGTTGTGGCACACACAGATGTGCCCCTCACCAGGCTGGATAAGGAGAAAGTCATGATTAGTTGAATGTCAGCTGCCAGAATCTGCCATATCACCCATGCACTCAAGTCTGTCAACAACAGGAACTGTTACGACTCTGTCAAAGTCCATGTTGGTGTGAATGACTTGAGACATACCTCCCTGAACTATATGAAGAGAGACATGATCAAGCTCACTGAATGTGTCCCATGCAGGTATGTTACTATCCTTAAGGAGCATTCTACCAACACCCAGAATGATGCCTCAATACAAACAGAAAATGATTGACTTTAACAATTGGCTTAGTTTCTAGTGTCATTCCAAGGGGATCTAGTACCTGACAGCCTGAGAAGACATGATCAACAGACTATGATGCTTTGCCAGAGATGGCATGCTGCTAAATGCTATGAGTCTAAACATGAAACTGCACTCATTGAAAGCACTGTTTACCCTGGAAGATGCTGACATTTGTGTAGTCACGGAATCCTGGTTCAAAGCTACAGAGAGCACTCCAGGCATACCAGGTTACTAATTCTATCATATTCAGACCCCAAACCATAGGCAGCAAAGCAAAAGAAGGTGGAGTTGCAATATATATTAAAGACATACACACCTCCAGGCTGGTCAAATGGTATGACACACAGGAGACACTCCAGCTGCAGTTAACCTCTTCAAATCTATCAAGATTCAACCCCTTACCATGATCATGGGCAACTTTAACTATCCAACCATAGAGTGGAAGAACTGCTCATGCCAAAACACAAATGCCCAGAGATTCCTGGATTTCATCAATGCAGATGCCTTGGACCAGATGGTCAACACCCTCATAAGAGTTGATAATATCTTGGACTTGGTATTAACCAACATGAGTAACCACTGCAGCATCCCTACAGTGTCATCCTCCCTGGGAAGATCAGACCACAAAGCGGTCACTTTCTAAGTCACCATCTCCCCTGACCCCGCCCCAGCTAGGGTCAAACAAAAAACTTAAATCTGATTATAACCTCCTGAGGGAAGGTATAAACAGTTTCACAGCCCCATCCCCCTCCATAGGAACTGGCACATATGTCCACACCTACACCAAAGTACTATACGAGCATTTATATAGCTGCATGGAATCAGGAATACCCAACAGGATGAAATCATCCTCTTCAAGGAAGAGTAAACCTGTCTGGTGGACATCTGCAATAAATAAACTCTATAATAAAAGGAAAAAAAATTGCTGTCCAGTACCAAGAAGGAGCAGGTGCCTAACTGGAAGCAATCTTTCCATAGCCTTACAAGCAAGTAAGAGCATTAGTGAAATCCTCCAAAGCAAACTTTGAATCCAAACTGGCCACATCTACTAAAAACATTCATAAGGCCTTCTTCACATATGTCCACAATCTCAAAGGAAGCACTCAGATCTGGTGGTCAAGGACACCACATACACAAACGCTGCATATATAGCCAACCTGCTGGTAGACAGGTTCAATGAAAACTTCACACCTCTGTCCCCTTATCTCTAGTGAGCAAGCAATCACAGCCCTCTCAAAGGCAAAAAATACAGCCTCCATGGGACCCGATAATATCCCGGCCTGCATCCTACATGAACTCAGGCAGAAACTTGCAGCACTATTAGGCACCCTGTACAACCAATGCCTGAGTACCAGCTTTGTCACAGCCAAATTGGAGGACAGCCACTGTCATCCCTTTACACAAAGGTGGAGTGTCCACTGATCCAGGAAATTATAGACCCATCAACCTAAATAGCCTGATCTGCAAAAGGCCATGGAAAGGATTATCATGGACCACATTAACAAGGACACTGGCAACCTCCAAACACTCAATCCCACACAGTTTTTTTTAAGGGGAGGTCATGCCTGTTAAATTTGGTTGAATTCTTTGAGACAGTCACCAAAACCATGGACAAGAGAAGACTGTGCACACCGCCTACCTTGACCTGGCCAAAGCCTTCGATACTATTCCCCTCTTGGGTATAATAGATAAACTCTATCAGCTAGGCATCAATCCATATGTTACCAGATGGGTAACAAACTGGTTCACTGATAGAACCCACCTAGTCAAAATAGGGGAAGCTACCTCAAGCAGTAGACCCATAACAAGTGGTGTGCCCCAGGGATCAGTCTTGGGGCCTTTTTTATTTGGGATATACATTCTGAGGTGCAGGCCAAAACCAGTGGTCTGTGGCTGACCAAGTTTGCAGATGGCTGTAATCTGGGTGCTGTCATCAGTTCCCCTAGTGATGTGGACATCCTCCAAGAAGGTATCACCTAAACAAATGACTGGTGCCAGAAACATGGCCTCAAACTGAATGCCAAAAAATGCATCACCATCCTCTTTGGGGAGAGTGATGTCCCCACAAATGATCACAAATTATTGCATTAATAACAAGGTCCTAAGCATGCAATCAGTTGTGAGGGACTTGGGCACCCAGGTTGATAGCAAACTGACTTTTGACCACCATATTGCCTCCTTTGTATGGAAAGCTTTCTACATGGCTCACCTCATTAGTAAGGGTATCTCATCCAGAGACAAAGAGGTCATAAAATCCCTGTATTCTTCCCTTAAAAGATCCATTATTGAGTACAATGCCCCTTTTGGCATGTACCTCACAAAGGGCATGCAGCAGCTGGAGAAACCACACAGGTTACTTAACAGGAGAATCCAGGACCTCAAACATCTACCCTACACAGATAGGCTAAAAGCCCTGTCCCTCTACTCAATTTCATACAGACTCCTCAGAGGTGACCTTTGTCTGGCATAGAAAGCAATCTCAGACCCTGTCATAATGGGACTGCTGCAATTCTCATAAGTTAAGCTCCACTTGAGTAACACCTTTTAGCTTCCATTTCTGCTACAGTCGATATAAATTTATGCAGAGATAAACAGCACAGTGTTCATCTAGTTTAAGGTTCTGACGTAGGCATGATGTATTCCCAGAGCTAATGCCTTAGTAATTGAGGATAAATATCACTGTCAGGCGGGATTCAGTCAGCCTTTGTTATGATGAATCACATTAAGGTAGGAGCAACAAGTTGCAGTAGTCAGCTTCTAACCCTGGAAACAGTCAATATTAAGACCAAAGGGCTATTACACCTGTTTCCTCAGTGAGTGTATACATCAGAGTACTGATCTGAATATCCTCATTATGATGATTTTGCAGTTGTAGAATATAAAGGTAGACAGCTCCATCAGCTATAGAGAGCATAAAATAGTCCAGTCAATAATGTGTGATGCCCTAAAAGTTAGCTATCCAAAGGGCTTCAGCAAATACACTATCAAAATCAAAACCTAGTGTAGTTTATATGGTGCTATCATTGATATAATCTGTGGGTTTAGTGCAAGATGGTACAAGATGTCAGGAGTAGGGAACAGGGAAAAACTTAAAAACATCATATTTCAAACAATCCAGTAAAGTAGAAAGTGCTGTAAGATTCATACAAAATGGTGGTAGAAGTGCAAATATAAAAGGTAGCATCATATACATTAATTAAAACATCACCATAATCTAAAGTCAAAAACTCCACAAGTCCTCAAATAGTTCTCTGCAGAACATTACGGAAACACTGAGGCATTATCACAAAAGCATACCCATGTAACAGTGTTTGAATGTTGACCTAAGCCTACAGAAATTAGAAAGCTAAATAGAGACATAAATGATTGTAAAAATAATCAAATTTTTACTTGGCCAAAATGCAACATTTGAATACCACTGCCATGCAGTCTGGGAGTGTTATTGAGAATATACAGACAAGTAGTGGAATGAAAATGTCGGCAGCAAGGGCAGCTACAGCTAGTACTGAAGATTTTTCCAGAAATTATGGGAGAATCTGTACGTCAGCATTCAGCCAGTCAAGGAAGAATGTGGAAGAACAGGTGAGAAAGTTGCAGCTGGGACAGAATGAATGACTGGATGTAGACACGCAGCATGGCGAGAAACCCCAGAACGTAATTTGGAATATATCCTCATTATGTCTGATGAAAGAACAGCGTGGTATCGCAAATAAAGGACTATCATTTATTAAATGCATGTGAAAGATATACAGTCCTCTATGTTGAAAAAACTAATAGAAATTTTAAAGATATGCTATAACATTTATATGATATTAAGAAAGGCAATCTTTGTAATGCACTAATAAAAAAATAGACTACAGAAGGTCCAGAGCACAAGTTTTAATTGTCTGTGTTACAAGCAGTTTTTGAAATTATTGGGGGAGGGGAGTAAAGTGTTGAATATGATTGGATAACTGAATTAAATGCAACTTCATCACCTGGTTAAAATTAATGTTTTGAATCCTGTTTTGAGTAGGAGGTTGTTGAGACATTGATGTGATTTGTTGTGTTTTAGTGATTTCAATGCTTTGTTTTATTTAACTCGGCATATATCAGTTTGCATTTTTATATGCTTGACAAAACACATGCATGAAAGTGATGGTTATTTTTTAATTAATAATGAAAATTATATAAAATTCATCCTCAGCATGGTTCCAGAATTGACTTTTGTATTGAGTATGTTCTGTTTTGTGTTGGAGCTGGATTTATT
Organism: Protopterus annectens; assembly: GCF_019279795.1. Classification (NCBI taxonomy): domain Eukaryota; kingdom Metazoa; phylum Chordata; order Ceratodontiformes; family Protopteridae; genus Protopterus; species Protopterus annectens. The sequence continues at coordinate 345,700,769 of NC_056739.1, forward strand.
TCTGCCCATCTCTAGTATTTTACTTTTATTCTATGAAAACATACTATAGTAAGGTTCAAGCACATAGATTTTGTTGAAACAGTGACCTTCTAAATACTGCAGAAATTATAAAATGCCTTTGCTACAAAGTACTACAAAAGTTAATTAAACTATAAACATGTATTTAACAGTAGTATTTGTAAAACTTGGTCTCATGATGTTGGTTCAAAGATGTCTAATGAATCTAAAGCATTAATATACACAGTGTATACCTCTGCTATACAGACCCATCAAATATCAAGTGGAAAACCCAAAGGGCCCTTGAACGGTATACCCACAGATTTGAAATATTGCACAGGCATAAAATGTTCATTTGTTAATGCTGAACCACTGTATTATCTTCAAAGGAAAAAATGCACATAAACAGTGTAATGCAATTCCAGCAAATATTAAGACAAAACTCCATGCAGACTTAAGTCAATATCTGCTCCACCTCCTGCATGTTCAAGTTTCAAATGTTGCCATGGTATGATGCATATTTATGTGTGTGTTGTTGGTGTGCATGTGTGTGTGTGTGTGTGTGTGTGTGTGTGTGTGTGTGTGTGTGTGTGTGTGTGTGTGTGTGTGTGTGTGTGCATGTATGCACACTTGCACATGCCCATGTGGGTCACTGTGCATCTGTGTGTATGTTAGTGTTTGTATGTCTGTGTTGCCAAATTCAATCATGCTCAGTAACTTTCTTCTTCTTTACTTACATTAGCTAGTATATTAATTAAAAGAAATAATTAAGACTTGTGGGTGATAATTTATCACTTGCAGGAGATAAATTATTGATCATGACATGATTTATAATTTGCAAGTGAATACCAAATAAGGCTAATAATATATAAATTATAGTCAATAATTTATTGACTTATTGTGATAATTTATCAGCCATATATAGTAGACTGATCTGATTACACGTTCGCTGTCAAATTATAAATTACACTTAAATGAATGTGTGACCCCAAGGAAGTTTGTAACATTGCTGCAAAAGACACTGCATAGTTTTGTCATGAAATTTTCTGAAACTGAGCATCAATCATTTCTGAAATGAGTCTTGGTTCTTCAAACACAAAATGCCACTTAGTGGTAATGCTTCAGTGTCACAAAGTTTCCTGAAAATGGTTTCATAATGTTAAGATGTTACAGTGTTACATACTTCAACACTTCATTGCACTCTTATTCAGAAACTGGATTTCTGGCTTGAACTATAGAGAGAATGTTAAAATAAAAAAGATTCAAAGTTACTGTAAATAGAAATAATCATGTAATATTTACGTGCATTAAGATTATGAAATGGTAGCTTTGTATTGTGGGTATAGTCATAGTTTAAAATAGAATAATTCACAAATTAAATGAAATATTGGCTTCATGTTTTATAGGGGTGTATGCTAACAGTCAGTGGTATGTAGCGCAAATGATGTTGAGTGTCATCTCTTTCTGAGAAAGTGCTGTTGTGCTTTATAGGAGGACTATGATTGTGTTTCTGATCGTAATCAGGTTGTATGTTCAAGAAAGGGATGTCAAGAAATTAATTGAAAGAATGGTGCTCTTTGTATTATCTGTTACAGCGGCAGAGAGGTAGAGACAGAAAGAGAAAGTACAAGACAGACAAGTAGTTTCCAGCTACAAAAGCTGAAACATACTTAGTGCTTTCACACAAGTCTTTATAGTACATGGAAATTTAGCTGCTTCTATATACAACAATATATAAAAAAAAAAACAAGCAAAATACTAAAAGAAGAAAGAAAAAAAAGAAAACAGTTGGGAGGGTGGCCTAATGGTTAAGGTGTTTGCCTTACAAACACAAGGTGCAGAGTTTGAGTCTCACAAGGGATAATTGGCTAAGCTTAAAATGGCTTGCAAGGGCAGTTAGCTTAGTACTAATCTATGAAAGCCAAGTGTTCTACAGCTTTGAAAGCTGTAATACAGTGCTGACTCACAGATAGCACCCAAAAGCAATGATGAAGTCGCTATGATTGTACGATGAAAGTGCTTAACAACTATTCTCACACTTTTCCCGCCAAAACAACAAAAAATAAAAACGATAACTTAATCTTCATTTTTGTCTTTTACGTTTTCTTCTTTCTTTTTTCAATACCATGACTTTAAATAAACAGTACACCTTAATCTACTTACAAATGTTATTCTTACTCATACTTCTACCTCCTCTAACTCTCATCTACTCATTAACCTCCTATGAGCACCCTATATACACAAACTTATTAAATCCTACTAAATGTACTACCTCTATTCAACACACTTCTCACACTGACCACTTCAACATCACTTCCATACCCAAACATCTATCACCTAAATACCATAGAACAGTCCACATTAGATACAACTCCCTAACCTCAAAAGATATCCACCACTTATTTGCAAACTCACAAAGAAATTATATCTAACAATACTCCAATCTTTAAAGACGGAGACATTCACCCAAATCCAGGCCCAAACACCACAAATACCATACTACTCAACAACCCAAACCCTTCTAACTCTCACCCACTCATAAAATCTCCAAACTCATTCTTAATAGCTCACCTTAACACACGAAGCATTAACAATAAAATAACACAACTCCATGCTCTATTGGAACTCTACTCATTTGATATCATATGTCTAACAGAAACCTGGCTAAAACCAGCAACAAAGATAATGAAATTTTACCACCTGGTTATAACATCATATGCCTGGACCGTGTTAAAAGAAAGGTGGTGGAGTAGCTGTACTATTCAAATCTGGCCTTGAAATAACCAACTTTAAACTTAAACCTCCCCAAGACCCTAATGCTGAAATACTTATTACCAAATTTCAACTAAACCCAGCTAAATCTATCTATATTATTACTATCTATGTTCCCCCAGGAAACAACATCACTACCATAGAAAACATACTTTCCTGGTTATCTCTAAACCTCCCCCAAGAAACCATAATCCTAGGTGACTTTAACATAGACTGGAACTCTTGCAATAATAAATGCCCCACAAACCATATTAATCTCCACGGGTTCACCCAAACTATTACCTCCTACTAGACTGAATAAACATACCAAAAGAAAGCACCTTAGATTGGATACTTATTAATAGTCAACCACAGAATTATGAAACCGAACCCTCCCTGACGACATAAGCGACCACTCCCTAACCTACATCATCCGACTAAAGACCAACCCACCCTTTCAACCCATATATAGGGATATTAGAACCAAGAAAAACTTTAACTCAGAATTATTCCTTACTGAACTGAAAACATGTAATTGGTCCCCACTAAAACACCTTTCCTTGATGAAGCTGTTGATTACTTCAATAATAATTTTCTTGACATACTCAACCGTCATGCTCCTACCCGCTCTATTAGAATTAGAACTAAAGCTGCTCCATGGCTTACTAGGGAAACCAAACAAAAAATCCATCTCAGAAATAAATGCTGGAATAAATCACGCTTAACTAAAAACCATACTGACATCCAAAACTTTAAACAACTGAGAAATGAGACAAAAAAAGCCATAGTGACTGACAAAAAAAACTACTATTTACAATTTCAACATACCCACCATAATAAACCCCAAAAATTCTGGTCAAGTATTAATCAACTATTACACCCAAGTCAATCACTCACACCTAACCCTCAAGGCACTGACAAAGACAATCCCGAACAAACTGCAAACACCTTCAATACTTTCTTTGTCAAAGCAATTCAAGATCTTGCTTGTCAACTCTCTCCCCACGACATAACATCCATTTCTAACTATAACACACCTCCAGCTTTTCTCTTCCAACCTGTCCCCACATCATTTATTCTCACCCTTCTCCAAAAACTGAAACCATGTACTCCTTCTGCTGACCAACTACCATCTGAATATCTACAGATAGCAGCCAAATCTATTGCATACCCCATCTCCATCCTCATTAATAGAACCATCACTGAAGGATATATCCCTAAACTCTGGAAAGTCTCTCACATTATTCCCCTTCACAAAGGAGGAGACTCCACTGAATTCTCTAACCATTGTCCCATAGCCCTACTATCTCCTCTATCTAAGATCATGGAAAGAGGTATACATAGGCAATTGCTAGACCACCTTCTCCATAACAACTTACTTTCCAACACCCAACATGGCTTCCGACCCTCCCATAGCACTACTACTGCCCTCCTCTCCTTTATTGACAGCATAAATAACAACCGGAACCTTAACATGCTCTCCTCTGCTCTTTTCATAGACCTATCCAAAGCTTTCGACATGGTAAATCACACTATTCTCATTAACATTCTTAAATCTCTATCTCTCGACACACTCGCCATTAAATGGTTCCATTCCTACTTAAATAACAGACATCAAGCTGTGCTATGGAAAAACACTCTCTCTACTCAGCTACCAGTTAACATTGGAGTTCCTCAAGGCTCCATACTGGGCCCTCTTCTGTTCTCTATATTCATTAATGATCTACACCAAGTAATTCCCCAAGCCACATGCATCCAATACGCAGATGACTCTACACTAATATGCACTGCATCATCTGTATCTCATCTTCACTCCCTATCTCAAGACACATTTAACTCTGTAGAACTATGGTTTACAAAACGCTGCCTCTTACTAAACCCCAAAAACAAACTTCTCCTTTTCACACCTACCAGTAAATCTCCACCTATAGACTTCTCTCTATCATCTTGTGACGGTACACTAATAACCCAAGATCAAACTACCAAACTGCTAGGTATCACCATAGATAATAACCTAAACTTTGAGGCCCATATCAACAACATTCTGAAAACTACCAATAAAAAAATAGGCTCTCTTTAGGATCAAATCCTTCCTTACTCCTGCAACTAAATTACCATTGCCGCACTCACCTTATGTCCACCCTTCTTTATGCTTCACCCATATTTACCAATCTGTCAAAAAATAACCTTAAAAAACTAGAAAACTCATTTAATAACATAGCCAGATTTGCGACAGGCAGCCCTTACAGAACTCATCACTGTATTAATCTTAAGCTCCTTGGATGGCTTGAACTTCAGCAGCATCTGAAATATAATCAACTTACCATCATCCACAAAATTCTGTATCAACCTGAAAGAACACCCATCCTAACAAATCTTATCCACCCCTATGTAAACCTTAAATCCCTAAGATCATCACAAAAATCTCTTATACACATCAACAAATCAAACAATAGAGCAGGAGACTCTCTATTTTCTGTTTCCATTGGAAAAACATGAAATCAACTTCCATCTGAACTGACCACAATTCCCTCAATTACTCTATTTAAAAATAGGCTTAAACTCCACCTAAAAACACACTGGATGTGCCCCTGTTCTAAACCAGACTGACCAACCTATCTACTGTTGACTTACTCATCTAAAAATTCTCATCTCTGAACCCACTCTTTCACTAACTTATCTTATCCATATTTCTTTATTTCTATGTTTTTCTAGATACTACCATGCTTCCTCTCCTCACACTCCTTACTAGTACTACATCTTTTAAACTGACTCATATCACTACTACACACTTTACCTAACAACCCCTCCGTATATTTTCATTATCTTCCTCTATTATCTATATCAACACTTTTACTAACTTCTTTCCTGCAACTAATACTCTTTAGCAACACATAAATGTACCTTCTTATTAACTATTCTAAGCCTATTAAAATTATACGTTACCTTCATTATGTACTCATAAGTGACAGACTCCCTGTTAGTAAATGTTTAAAATGTATAAATATGTTTTTTTTTTCTTCTTTTTTGTTGTTTATGTTAACATTGTTTAAACTGTGTGGAGCTTTTCTCCCCGGGCCACTACTGAAAATGGACATATATCCAGCTAGACTAGCCCGGTTAACAAATGTAAAATAAAAATAAAATAAATAAAAATAAAATATTAATAAATTATGTTTGTGCTTTTAAATATTCTTTTCCTTTGATGCTTTTCGGGGTGGAAGTAGTTGTCCTCGTTTTCTTCATTATTGGTTTGTTTTTGTGAGGATTCTCCAAAGTTCTCTTGTTACCCCTTAAAGTTCCATAACAGTTTTAAAAACTGCAATGCACTTTTTTCTATATTATGCAAAAAGAAATGTGGCAGTCCAAAATGTATTAACCCTTCAAAGTTTTATGAGCCTCCAGCTTTTGTTCCATGATGGCAGTGGTATATGCTTTTGTATGGGACTAGGGCTTAACAGGACAGAAAGATGTTTAAAACATTAAGCATCTTTCTTTTTCAGAAACAAAATTACCAAGGTTGTCTTCTTAATTTCAGAGCATAGTTGAGATGCCCCTTCTACTATTTGTACCTGTGGATGTTTCAGTGATGATCATCTATTTATGTTACTCTAAAGGTGCATGCTGGGAGGCACAAGGCTTCTGTCATTGTCCCTTTTACAACCCACTTTTAAAGGAATCATTGAGTAATATCCTTAAAGTAACATAATTATACCATAAATTTAAAGGAAAATATGGATGATGCACCTGAGAGCAGAACCCTGCTATTCCACACCACCCACTTTTAAAGGAAGGCTGTGTGAT